>NC_141026.1:32255000-32257500 GCF_052040795.2 Danio rerio | reverse complement strand
AGCCTTTGCTCAATACTTTGTTGATGGATCTTTGGCAGCAATTACAGCCTCAAGTCTTTTTGAATATGATGCCACAAGCTTGGCACAACTGTCTTTTGGACTTTTTGCAGTACCTCTCAAGCTCTATCAGGTTGGATGGGAAGCGACGATGTACAGCCATTTTCAGATCTCTCCAGAGATGTTCAATAAGATTTGAGTCTGGACTCTGGCTGGGCCACTCAAGGACATTCACCGAGTTGTTGTGAAGCCACTCCATTGATATTTTGGTGGTGTGCTTTGGGTCATTGTCCAGCTGGAAGATGAACCGTTGCCCCAGTATGAGGTCAGGAGCACTCTGAAGCAGGTTTTCATTCAGACTGTCTCTGTACATTGCTGCATTCATCTTTCCTCTATCCTGATTAGTCTTCCAGTTCCTGCGTCTGAAAAACATCCCCACAGCCTGATGCTGCCACCACCATGTTTCCTTGTAGGGATGGTATTAGCCTGGTGATTAGACCACTGTGCTCGTTGGAACTTACAGAGCAGCAGAAATTTTTCTGTAACCTTCCCCAGCATTGTGCTTCAAGACAATCCTGTCTCGGAGGTCTACAGACAATTCCTTTGTCTTCATGCTTGGTTTGTGTTTTGACATGCACTGTCAACCCTGAGACCTTATATAGACAGGTGTAAAGACACGTGTATGCCTTTTCAAATCATGTCCAATCAACTAAATTCACCACAGATGAACTCCAATTAAGCTGCTAAAACATCTCAAGAATGATTGGTGGAAACAGAATGTACCTGAGCTCAATTTAGAGCTTCACAGCAAAGGCTGTGTATACTTCTGTACATGTGATTTTTAAGCTTTTTTATTTTTAATAAATTTGCCACAATTTAAAAAAAATCTATTTTCACATTGTCATCATGGGGTATTGTGTGTAGAATTTTGAGGAAATAAATTAATTTAATTCATTTTGGAATAAGGCTGTAACATAAAATATGTTAAAAAAAGTGAATTGCTATGAATACTTACCAGATGCACTGTATACTAGGGTTTTCCAAACTTTTCAGCCCACAACCCCTAAAATAACAATGCCAGTGACTTGCAACCCCCAAATTCCTTGGAGGTGGTTATGAATACACAAAAAAAAAAATATCTTGCTGCTTGTTAAAACTACTTACTTTAAAATGAGCTTGACAACTAAATTATTTTATGTTCAGTCCACTTACATTTGTTAAGTTAACTTAATCGGTTTGTGTTAGGACAACATGAATGAATTGTGTGAAACCCTGCATTTTTTACATTGTCTACAAACGTTGCGCACACAACAATCGGTCTATATATAAACATGAGCATATTGACAACACAAAAAGTACAGTCTAACAACCATATAATTTGTATATTCATTTATTAATTTGTTTAATTTAATATTAACCTCAGCTAAAGAGACTGGTGGGCACAAGGCTTTCAGCACAAGTCTATTTTTGGTTTTATTTTTGGACAGCCAATCAGAGATCATTCTCAATATTAAGTTGTGGCCTGTATTTACTTTTAATGTATCAATCTGCTGATGCTATTGCTGTGCTGTTAATCTAATGTAAACAAGTCAATCCTATGAAAAAAAATCTATTTAAAGGCTGATGGCTTTTCATTTTCATGCTGTTGCTTTTTACTATTAAAAACTAGTGTTTTTTATCATCTGTAGGTTATGGATAAAATATGGTTATTCTAATAGTTTAATCAAATTTATTTGATTTGGGAAATAACCCCTGTCCTGACACCCACTTTGAGAAACACTGCTACTGTATATTCAATTGAAGGCAAATGTATTAGCCCTGTTGTAAAATAATATATATTTTTAAATATTTCACATGTGATGTTCAAAATAATACAATACTTTAGTGTCTGACTTGCAACTGAATTTTCTTGCATAACAGCATGATAAATACTCCTTACAAAGAGACAAAGATTAAAAAAAAAAAATACAGCTCCAAGACAGCCTGATGTACAAATGATTTTTTAAATTTAACTTTTTTTTAAACTTGGGACTCTAAATTGACGGTTCGACTTCAATGGTATAAATTCATGATTCAACACATGAGAGGCTTTTCTACTATCTTTGAACAGATTTCAAACTGGTTCATCAACTTTGTTTTTAGACTCACAGACAGACTCAAATACAAAACAGAATTACAATACAGCAGAACACTCATAAGTACAGACATAAAAAAAAAAAAATTTCGATGCTCCAAAAAAATCTAAGACAACGCATAAAAGAGATTCTGTATTTTATCTTGTTACAAACACTATCAATAAGATAAGGTGCCTTGCCTTGCTTTGCCTAGAAGAGCAAGTTACCGTAATTTTCAAAGTATTTCCTATTGTATATTTATTTTTTCTTCAAGAGAAATTTTTGTTTCTTTTAGCTGACTAAATAAAAGCAGTTTTTAATTTTAAAAAATATAACATTTATGTTATTAGCCAGTCAATAAATTATTATTTTCGATTGGCTATAATAAA
>NC_141026.1:32127500-32250000 GCF_052040795.2 Danio rerio | reverse complement strand
TATATATAAATTTTAATATTATAAATATATATCTTCAAAATATCAGCTTTTGTGTTTAACAAAAGAAAAAGTGAGGATGAGAAAACTACAGAACTATTTGGGGGGGATGAACAATCACTTTAGAAAAGCAATATCTGGAGGAATTACACAGATTTGCAATGCCAACAACTGCAAATATTTGTTATTATGACCAACTGTCATTTTTTTATAAAAAATGAAAAGGACATTATATTTACTTGAAATTAGGAAGAAATGTTATCAAAATGTTAAAATAGAATAAAACTAAAAGTAATATATTCATGTAAATAAAGATACACTAAAGTGGTCTTTTAATTTGTATTCATAACTGTAGTTTGGTTAAAAAAAGAAAAAAAAAGAATTATGCACAGCTCTACTTTCTTTTTTTCTGTCAAAAGCAATATTACCATATTGTTATTTTTGAATCTTTAAAAAATGTATTCTAATGAAGTAAAAGTAGCTTAAAAGCATCCTAACATATAACATGCACAAGATATTATTAGAGTTTTCTAAAAAAAAAATATTAAGCAGCATAACTGTTTTTAACATTAATATTAATAGGAAATATTTCATAGTATAGTACTATGTACATAGTATAAGGACCGCGTGACACTGCAGGCCAAAGTAATGATGATGATAAAATTTCATCTTTGAATAAAAAAGCAAATGTAATTTTAAAGAATTTAAACAAAAAATGAACATTTTTTTTCTGTATTAATTGTCAAAATAGGAGTCAAACACAACTAATACTACTAACTCGAATCCTTTTTGTTTTATTTTTTATTCACTGCAAAAAATGTTTGGTTCCACACAGTTCCTTCATGTTGTCCCAATACAAATCAATCAGGTTACCTTGGTTGTTTTTGCAAATTTCAGTGGATTGAACATAAAACAATTAGGTTGTCCCAAAGGAAAGCTTAAAAATTGTGTTATTTCAGCTCATTTCTAATAAGCAGTCTGAACAAGCAGCCAAAATGATTTTTTGAGTGTACATCCATTACAAAAACATATCTCAACCAGCTGGTCAAGGTCAATATATATATATATATATATATATATATATATATATATATATATATATATATATATATATATATATATATATATATATATATATATATATATATATATATATATATATATATATATATATATATTTACACTGATGTTAAACACAAAGTGTTAATCTACAATATTCCTCTATATGTGATATGAAAATGATCTTACTGACTGTCAATTTATTCCATTAACTGGAATAATCTAACTCTCCTCGTAAAGTGCAGCACATGAAAAGAGCATCATTTACAAATAAACTTACATATGGTGAAGAGTCAAGGCTTTCTGTGTTCACCACCACCGGTGCTGGACTTGCCTGCAAACAAAACAAAACAAAACCATTCATTACCAATTACTCTAACATAAATCAATAACTCCACACACTGCTTTAAGCTCATAATCTACTGAAAACAACACGAAACAATCACATTTAATGGGAAAAAAAGATAAATAAAAAAATAAAAAGCAATAATAAAAAGCATCACTTACTCTTGGCATGCTGATACAGTATTACTCTGGCATTTATAAGAGATTAACAGCACAGCCTGTGTCCATACACAGCATAACATACTGCAGAATATGCAATAGAGTGGCATAACAAACCAGCGCAAACTTAATCCTTCGGCAAACATGTATCACACGCTTCACTTGCACAATTGCTTTTGAGGTACAAGTGCGCATCAGAGATATAGTGATATAGTGTGGCTTTCTCTCCGTAATCTCTCTAAGTCAAGAGGAGCATCGCTGAGGTGGGTGGAGTGAAAACATGATGGAAAAAACAGAAAAGACCTGTGACGCGGGTGCAGGAATGATGGCAGTGGTCTCGGCCAGGACGGGTGAGATTGGGATCACAGGGATTATGGGAGCGGAGGGAGGAGGAATGACATCTGCCTGCTAAACAATGACAGTGGAGGTCAAAGGTCAGGACAGACGACACACAGAAGCACGGATGCTTTTACGAATTTGTTTAAAAAATGCACATATGTAAATGTACAGTACGCATATATGAATGTACACAAACAATAATCAGCATATGAAATACATCACAACCTTTCATGAAAGCAAAATTTACAATACAAAAATGTATACAATAACAGACTACAAATACTGATGCATTTATTATATTACTTTTTTATTATTGATTTTAAAATTACAATTGTGATCCAATACTTTATATTTTGACTTATAAATTATGAAAAGTCCAAAATTATTCATACCCCTGGGTTATGAATAGTTTTGGCTTGACTGTATATAATTCATACAGATTTTTTAAAACAGACTAAAGACCAATAGAAAGGGGAATTAATGAAAATAGATTAGAATGTATATATTAGCAATATTTGCAGATATTTTCCTGTAAATTATAATTTTGTAATCTATTAATTTATAAATAATTGTAATTTATTGATTAATTATGATTTTTTACATTTGTACTTTTTGTACCAAAGTCTCTGTAAACAATAAAGATTAAAAAATCATCTATTCATTGATGAACAATAAATGTATATCTTATAAATATGCTTTATTACTCTTGTGCTTTTCATTCTGAGTGAACAAAATGTACATACATACATTATTTAACTAATTAATTTATGTATTTTTTACATAATAGTCTGAAGATTGGTCTAGTTCAGGGGTGCCTAAACTTTTTCTTATGAAGGGCCAAAAACCAAACTTGATTGAGGCTTGTAGGCTAAATGTAAATATAGTTTCTATGACTAATTTGCTAATTTATTTAATACTGTATAAACATGACTAGAAAACACTGCTTTATATTTACTAATACAGTATCATACACATATATTTTTACATTTTATAATAAACGTTATTACAGTGAATCAAAGCAATGTAATTTATAACAGAATTACACTAGTTGTTGGCTTGATTTGCTCACTGATGTCTTCTGCATAGTCCTTGAGTGACAGTATTTACAAATCAGATTCATTCACAACATTTAACTGAAACATTTAATTTCAGGGTCTTTTTTAGCTCAGCAAAAAAAAAAAAAAAAAAAAAAAAAACCCAAAGAAGTTAATTACATAATTAATTACGTCAAATTAGAAACGACAACCTCTGTGTTAAAGGCATTTGACCCAACTCTCTCCATCAGTCTCACTCTCCTCTCAAGTGGGATGGTGGTGGGCCAAATCAAAGGTTACAATGGGCTACCTGTGGCCTTCAGGCCCTACTTCGGGCATCTCTGGTCTAGATTTTGTGAACACAGACAAACAATAAACAAATAAAGTTTTATTTGATGTAAAAAATTATTTGATTTTCCTCGGGGAAAAAATTTTGTTGATCAGAGTAGAAAAATTCATTTAATTCTACATAAAACTAAACTATATTTTTATTTATTATCTATAAAAAAATAATCTATATTTATGTCTTCAAAAGGAAGACAAAACTTACAGCAGATCAGAGACTACAAAGCACTGAAGATTAACAATAGTTTAAGTTGAACATTTTATTTTCAGGTCTTTGATTAATTAAGTCAGACAAAAATATGAAATAATATACATTATAACTGGAAAATATTTGAGCAGCACCAGAGGGTTAAAAGAAGAGTTTATAATAAAAGATTTATCATCATTTATTTACATGATTTGTTCTCATTTAATTTATTTTTATTTATGCATGCATGTTTATTTTTGTTTTCAGTAAAGCACAAAAGTTATGAAAGAATTAATTAAATAAATTATAATTAAATAAATCACAAAACACTCAATACACTACAATGTTCACACTCAATAATGTATTATTTATCTTATTCTGTATACATTAGTAATAGCAAAGAAGCATTAAAAGAGTAAACAGTGACAGAATCTCCACCAGTGTACATGTCAGAAATGTGTGAAGTTATGTTGTGACTCAAGGACAAACATTTCTTAATTGTGAAAAATAAAGACAATGTTTTAAGATTCAACAGAGTTACATATTTAAAAAAAATGTTCCAGTCCAGCAATCAGCACCCTGAAGTGTAAGGAATGAGCTCTTTCTTTTAAATGTGAAATGAAGTGTCAAGATGTCAGTTTGTGAGTTTCCGTGAGGTTGGCATGTTTATTTCTGCAGATTTTGTACAAGTATGAAAGACTTCAGACAGACTACACTGCATCTGAACTTAGGAATACAATAATCAAGAAAAAACTTGGCAATATAGTTGTTTGCAAAATAAGATTAAATAAATAAATAAAAAAAGATGGATGTTTCCTTTCAAACAAATCTTTACAAATACAAAGAGCAAACCACAAGTAACACTTTTCCACAGCTTTCATGTAAAACAATACAATAAAAAATACAGATATTATGTCCACAAGTAAAAATTTCAGACACCAAAAAGAAAATTCTGAGGCAAAACCATAAATTCAAGATTAACTTGGCTGAAAACTGAAACTTAATTATTCGGGTTGATTATTTTTCCTTTTAGTTTACTTTAGGTTTATTTAGTAATCAAAAGTAAAACCTATTTGTATAAAACTATAATTTTAAATTTCTGAAGTTTTGTCCTAATTGTTTGCATTCAAACACACAATAAATAATAAAAATATTAATAGATCTGATATACATTAACACCAAATAGCACTTCTGACATTGTATTAATACATTTCCATAGCTGAAACACTGATAGTATATCTCTTAACATGTTCATACATTATTGATATAATTTATAGTAAAAAAGAGGAAAGGATAATCAGTTCAAATGTGCCTAATGTGATTCTAATGTGATTATAACCATTGACTTGTTATTGTATAAAGGAGCAACAATTTGACATTTTGTCAATTATATCACAACATTTACTAGAATAAATGTAGTATTTTTAGACTGGCTTGTATTTAAAGAAACAACAGCACAAAGCATATTGTAATTATTGGATAGCAGACCCTCTTAATGTTTATTGAAGTTTATTTCATGCATCAACAGAAAACAGCAGAGACTAAAAGAAAAATCATGAAATCTGTATATCAGTATCAATTAAAATCAAGAATTTGAGTCAACCTATCTGTGGAGTCCACAAAAGTCTAACACATTTCACTACTGTTAAACATCATTGTTTCAGTCAATGATTCCGGCCCTTCAGAACTAATTCAGCTCAAAAGTAAAAACATTTTAGTAGTTTGTGCATCCTTAGCATCTATTACTTTCTAATTGGTTCCCTTTTTTAGTTAAATTGCGGTACTACTATTCTCCCACTTGTGTATACAATTTAATGAACTAAACTTAATAAACCAAAAAAGTGCATATACCTAAAATTTGAGGCAATGAATTCTTAAATAATGGATACAATATCTATGTCCCATTCATTTCCTTACTAAGCATTTCATGCAAAGAATTATAATCAATAAATAGCAAATAAAGAAAAAATAAATACAAATCCAAGCCTTCAACTAAACCAAGCAACTCCACAATAAATCATTTAATTAAAAACGTGACTATAGTAGTTAATGCAAGTATAAGGAAATTAAGCAACTTCATACCCAATGACAATTCAAATATTGTGGACTATAAGCCTTTTTTGTCCAGAAAATTCCTCCCTTCTCTTCTCTTTGACACTACTAAGCTCCTATAATAAAATCATCACAAAATGCTTTTGCAATCCATTTCACCTCTTGTAATCTGGAGTTGGAGTGAAACCGGGTATTAATGAGAAATAATACAAAAACAGGCCAGGAGTTATAACATTATAAAACAATGAACTAAGTGGGAAATGAATTCAACTAAAAGACGTCCATTTTATTTAAATACACTTCAGATACTGTACCAATGCATCAACTGTCAGTTGGATTTAAGTTAATATAAACAGCTAGTCGATGTTTAGCTAGAATTACGTATGGAAAATGTTAACCTTCTAGTCAGGGCTAGGCGATTAGATGAAATGAAATTGCGAATGTGATTAAGCAAAGCTGTGATTGTCATGGGCGTTTTGTCAGGGAGGGAACATTTCTGTGAAATCTCCTCCTAAGGTCAGAGGGCATTCGAGTGCAGAAACTTCAAATCTCACAAGCACAATACCCAGGTAACACCCATAGCAGTTGCTGAATAAACAGACCTAAAGTCTCTTTAAAGTTTTCACCCTTCTAATGCATAAAAATACCATAATATGTTTGTAGATATTTAAGAAACATGCTAAGTGAACTGAAAAACAACGTTAAAGTCAGTTATTCTCCTTTAAAAATGTGTATAATGTGTATCTGTCTGTTTTGGTCTGTGTAACCCACCGTCAGTTTACCCAATTTTTTTGGGCAGCCTGGGTTGCCTTGGTGGAAAACACAGCGTAAACCTCAATGTATGCAGGCGCAGACAAAAATGTGACTTCCGAACAGTAGCAGCGTCCTAAATGAGATACAAATTCTTTTTAAAAATCTGGTTATAAAAACCTGCATAAGGTGGCTTTTAATTAGCAAATAATATAAATATTACAAAAGTTAACATAAGCTTAGCAGGTTACATTTGTAAAGCTCGATGTTCAGGCACCGCTACATGGGGAAAAGTAAGAATGACTCTAAAGACCCAGGCAGTTTTGGGGCCCCCAGAGATACTGTTAGGGGCCCACCAGAACCCCCTCTACCCTCTGCTCTTTACTGTACTCTGCGACACATCCCCCCAGCTACCGCTTTTGACACCTACGAAATGTTGTTATAGGGCCTGTACCAGCCAGCAGGACCGCTGCTGTTGCCGTTGTCAATCTGGCAACCTGTGGTTGTTTTAAGCCACAATCGTACTAAAGTTTGCATGCGAAATTCTGATGGAAAATGCTGCCAAAAAGGGGGTAAAACAAGACGATGTGACACTGATAAAATGAATAAATAAACCTCAGCATTCACATGCTTATAAATGGAAGTCAACTGAGTGTGACTGCCACTTTATTCATCATCAGAGGGGCTGGGCGAAAAAAAAAAAAACCTGTCCAATAAAGTTTAAATTTTATACAATACCTAGGTCAAAGTAGTCAATCATACATACTGCATTTTTACCTGCTTTCACTGATTCAACATACAACTACTGAATCATAAGATTTATTTCAAACACTCGACTGAAGTTTTGAAGTGAGTTTGAAATAAAAATATACTATTAAATGTAGTATTTTCACATGCTTTCAGATGCAGCAGCATATACTAAACAGATAATTCACTGAGAAGACAAACAAATGGCCCGTTTCCACCGAGTGTTAGTTCGGTATGATTTTATGGCCGTTTCCATTGTCAAAAGGTACCTAAAAGCGAACCGTACCATACTACTTTTTGGGTACCCTTTGCAAAGGGTACCTAGCACAACAAAAGGGTACCAAAAGGCGGAGCTAGACGCACAGCTGAACGCTATTGGTTTATAATAGGCAATTAGATACGTCAATCGCTCACGGACAAGCCAGAATGAAAACAAAGGAACCGCCATGTTTTAAATACACAGCCAAGACATTATTCATTCATTCATTCATTTTCTTTTCAGCTTACCACAGGTGACCACAGTGGAATGAACCACCAACTTATCCAGCACGTTTTTACACAGCGGATGCCCTTCCAGCCGGAACCCATCTCTGGGAAACATTCACACACACTAATTCACACTCATACACTATGGACAATTTAGCCTACCCAATTCACCTGTACCGCATGTCTTTGGACTGTGGGGGAAACCGGTGTACTCGGAGGAAACCCATGCGAACGCAGGGAGAACATGCAAACTCCACAAAGAAACACCAACTGACCCAGCCGAGGCTCGAACCAGCGACTTTCCTGCTGTGAGGCGACAGCACTACCTATTGCTCCACTGCGTCGCCAGCGAGACATTACACCATAATAATATATACATATAATAACAAGCCATGGTCAACAAGAACTTAAAGCCAAGAAGAAGAGCAAATTCTACTTTATGCCCCATAGTTTTTTAGAGGGCTGTCTACAGCGCAAACAATTTCGCTTTCATGCTTGTGGTTGCTGTGCATCTATATTTGAAATAACAAACTTCTTGAGCTCATGATAATAAAGTGCGTGTGTTTATTCAAGTGCTTCACTCGATCCTGTCAGAAATGAACAAATGTGAAACTGACGCACAAAAACAAAGGAGAAGCCAGAAAAAACAAAGGAGCAAATGATTTTTTTCAGCAAATATGAACAAACTGCCATGTTTAACTATTGTCATCACCTTTTGGACTGTTATGAACTCAGAATGACGGAATTTCTTTCTATCAGAGCTTACATGTGCTGGTAAAGATTAAAGATCAGATGAGAGGTTTGCACTGACTCTGGGCTATATGTTGTATATTGTTTTTGAACCCAAATAAAGACTAAATGTCTGTTTTGTGTAGTTCTTCTATAATTGGTAACATATCAGAGACTGCAATTTATTTTATATAATTGCAGACATTACAGCAAGCTATTTCGCATCATTGATCTGCAGTTATAATCAAATCCTGTTCATAATAAGGTTAACATTTATACACAAGTATATATGTCTATAAAGCATTTGTTTTGTGAGAAGTGCTTCTCATATAATATGTAAACAACCCGTACATCTTTACTTTGATATTTCCTTGAGCGAGAATGACGTTGTCTAAAACTTTCTGACCATTGGTACCCTTTTAGCAGTGGAAACCCAAGCCTGATAAAGGTGAGCCATACCGACCCATACTGTACCACTCAGCGAAAACAGGCCAAAACAGCTGTCAAAGAATGATTATCTCGATTTCATTATTGTCCGATCGACTTCGATGTTGAACACGATTTTGCATGGCTTGTCACTGTACTACGGTTACCTCCATCTAAAAGCACATCCTATAGGTTTACTAGAACCGGCTTTACTGACAACATGCAAATGAATAATCATCTTCAAATATTAGTCTACTTAAAGTTTTTCACAATATTTTCATAGTCAAAGAAAAAAAAAAAAACTCAAATCAAATCAGTCATATTGAATGTATATTCAGTATAGAGCCAGAACTATGTGGACTTGCACGCTGTTGTGGGACAGGATCTGACGCAAGCAGATATATCTCTGGGAGTTCAGCAGATTCACGCTCTACAGGAGCAGGAGTGAGCTTTGCCATGCTGTCAGTGAGGAGACATCCGCTATAACTGGCCCTCAGTCTGTGTCAGCGTTCCCAAACAAAAGCCATCTGATCCACGGCCGCTTGTCCAAGCACCAAACACACAGCCAGAGGAGACGGATATACAGTTACAACAGTCCAGTTCACCCATCAGAAACACACACACACACACATCACTACAACTGCTAATTAGAAGAGGCTTCCATTTCACCAAGCCTCACACTCAGGGTTATGGCAGAGACTTGAGACTATATGGTATGAGCTAGAGTACTGTGTTTGAATATTTCAGAGTCAACAGCAATTTAACCACGTTTTACATCACAGCATGCTGTCCTGCGAGTCTAAAATGAGTGGTGTAACTTATATAAGGCTCTATTTACACTGCGTGCTGTTATGGAGTTGGTACAGTAGTCATGGCCTGTGATTTCAGAGTTAAAATTAGAATCAATCATTAGCATTGATCAGAGAGACTGGTTTAGAGTTATGCTGCCAGCAATGTCTCAAATGAATAACATCCCAGAATATGAATCATTTTTAATACTGCGTAATATTTTAACATTTTTAAAAAGGCATTTTAATTATATAGTGCACTCATTTTACTATGATACAGATCGTATCGGTGATAAAAGTGTGTGCAGTATTTTAAGCAAGTTACTATTTAGCATTTGTACAAATGAAGAGTTCAGATGCAGTGCCATCTGAAATGTTATTCAAATAATAGCATTTTTCCAGGTTCCTATATGTCTTGATTCAGTAATTTCACTTTTATGCCAAACAATAGGTTATTTTCATCACTTTTAACATGAAATAACTGAACATAAACATAAGACGCTGAAAATTCCAGATGGCACTCAAAAGGTCTTTGCATCTGAACTCTTAAATTAATCTCATTTTTGACAGCTTCTTAAATGTACTAGCTTAAATTGCAATCAAATATTTGCAGTTTGTGGTCTGTATGTAAAAAAAAAAACACATTCAAGAAATTAATAATCAACTTAATACTTAACTTCCATTAATACTCAACTAACAATTAATACTCAACTTTAATAAAGTGTTCCATGATATTTTCATAGTCAAAATAACTCTAAAGTGATATTCAATTTAACTACAAAATACAGTCTGGCATTGGTTGTTTGGTAATGTTTCATAAAAAAAAAAAGTCTCTTTTGCTCACCAAAGTTGTATTTATTTGACAAAAAAAAGAGAGCAAAAACAATTATTTTGCCTGTCCATTAATTTCCAAACATAACACATGGATGTGATGTACAGTACATCCCCTGACACATGCAACAACACACTTTTAGGGCCTGCATGGTCAACAATAAATCTTACAAATACGCCTACTTCTACTTACAAATATTCACCTACTAAAAAAAGTAATACGCAACATTAGCTGAGAGCCGAACCACCAAACACAAGCCCCAGCTTCCTCCCATCTCTTACTAAGACATATATTTCCCACATACCTTTTCCAATGAAAACGTGCCCCAAGAATTGGCAAGCCACAAGGCACTGGAAGAAGCTCGGACTTTAGCTGTGCTTTTAGTGGGGCTCTTTTTCACGCTGTCCCGTAGGTTGGTGAACTTCCCTCTGCTCTTGGTGGAGGCCGGAAGGGTGCATGAGCTGTACTGCGGAGCCCTGAGAGTCTCCACTGGAGTCTGCTGGAGGTTGAGCAGAGTGGGCTGAGACAGGTGGGATGACGGTACTGGAGGCTGCTGCTGGTGGAGGTGATGGTGGAAGTGGTGATGGAACTGCGGATGCAATTGCCTTGGCGTCTGGGTCGGCGTACCGTGCACGTGTCCGACCCTCTGTTGCATTCTGGGATGGTTGCAGTTGGCCACCTCAGTCACCCTGGTCCGACAGTCCATGTAAGTACCGCAGCAGTGATCATGGTTGTTGCAATAGGCGGTCATCCTTTTCCAACTGAGAAAGTCTTTGGAGCAGACCGGCAGGTGGACGCCAGGTGAAATGAGGGAGAACGCAGGACGAAGAGCGATGAGAGGACACGTCGTGGTCGTAAATCTGGTCCTTTTCCACTCTTCTGCCAGCCTCTCTCTCTCTTTCTGCCTCAGCCGCTCTCATCCCCCCGCTCTCGCTCGCCAATTAATGAGCTCCAATGGGCACTGCACATGACAGCACACAGCCTCTTCTGCAGGCATGAATAATCAATGCTCCATTCTTGATTTCAACATCAGCGTCCGGACGCTCTACGCTAGACTTTGCACCTAACCCTACGTTTGAGATTCATGAGGCTTTTTGTAGCCTGATTCGCTTTTTCAAGCATTAACACGGGTCATGAAGTGAGGGGTCACAGCGGATAAACCGCAATCTCTATTAGACGCTTAGCGTGAGGGAGGGCGAACGGGCCGATGTGGTGTTTTCAGCGCATACAATGGTGGAGCTGACCTTATTTTACAACTGTTATCCATAACTAATCTCCATTTGTACTGAGGATCTTTTACACCGTCCTGTGCTATTTAATGTGAGCCTTTCACTGCTCACAGTTGGACAGTGGTTGTGCATTTGAGCCCATAAGAGTTACCATAAAACCTTACTTAAAGGGGACCCCCTATTTGCTCATTTTTACAAGATGTAAAATAAATCTCTGATGTCCCAAGAGTGTGTATGTGCAGTTTCAGCTTAACATAGCCAACAAATAATGTTTTATTTCCTAATAAATCTGCCTCTTTTAGGCTTTTATTAAAACTGTGCCATTTTTGGTGACTGTTGCTTTAAATCCAAATAAGATTGTGCTTCCAGAAGACTTTTCAAAAGAGGGGGAGCTACAAACATACAGTGCACCTGGAAAGTATTCATAGCGCTTCATTTTTTTCACATTTATTATATTATAGCCTTATTCCAAAATGAATTAAATTGATTTATTTCCTCCAAATTCTACACACATCACCCCATAATGACAATGTGAAAAAAAGATTTTTTGAAATTGTAGCAAATTTATTAAAAGTAAAAAACCTGAAAACTCACATGTACATAAGTATTCATAGCCTTTGCTCAATACTTTGTTGAAGCACCTTTGGCAGTAAATACAGCCTCAAGTATTTTTGAATATGATGCCACAAGCTTGGCACACCTGTCTTTGGGAATTTTTGCCCATTCCGCTTTGCACTACCTCTCAAGCTCTATCAGGTTGGAAGGTATTAGCCTAGTGATGAGCGGTGCCTGGTTTTCTCCAAACGTAACGCCTGGTAATCTAAGAGTCCTTCAGATGCCTTTTGGCAAATTCCAGGCGAGGAGTACTGGTCGTACTGGTCGTCTGACCACTCTACCATACAGTCCTGATTGGTGGATTGCTGCACAGATGGTTGTTCTTCTGTAAGGTTCTCTCTCCACAGAAAAACGCTGGAACTTAGACAGAGTGAACGTCGGGTTATTGATCACCTGCCTGACTAAGGCCCTTCTCCCTCGATCACTCAGCTTAGATTCCTGGTGGTTCCAAACATCTTCCACTTACAGATGCTGGAGGCCACTGTGCTCACTAGAACTTTCAAAGCAGCAGAAAATTTTCTGGAACCTTCCCCAGCCTTGTCCCTCGAGACAATCCTGTTTCGGAGCTCTATAGACAATTCCTTTGTCTTCATGCTTGGTTTGTGCTTTGACGTACTGTCAACCCTGAGACCTTTTATAGGCAGGTGTATGCCTTTTCAAATCATGTCCAATCAACTGAATTTACCACAGATTAACTCAAATTAAGCTGCTGAAACATCTCAAGAATTATCAGTGGTAACAGAATGTACCTGAGCTCAATTTAGAGCTTCACGGCTGTGAATACTACAATATGTACAAGTGATTTTTCAGCTTTTTTATTTTTAACAAATATGCATCACTTTTTTCACATTGTCATCATGGGGTATTGTGTGTAGAATTTTGAGGAAATAAATTAATTTAATCCATTTTGGAATAAGGCTCTAACAAAACAAAAACAAAGTATGGGAAAAGAGAGGAGCTATGAATACTTTTCAGATGCACTGTATATGCATTAGCATAGCCCCCTCTGATGACATGTACAAAGAGAGAATGTCAATCGAAGTGTTCCTGCACACTGTTTATATAAAATGTGATGACAAAATTTTTAAATAAAAAATGTGTACCACTAGAAGCTGGCTATATTCACACAACTGTTTAAAACCCCTTATAAAAGTGATTTTTGCACTTTCTCCTTTAACTATGACAGCATTCTACACTACTCTCATATCGAAATTGCTGGAATGTTCCACAATTTGGACTGTTTTGGCGTTTTATCCTCTATTCTTTATATGTTAAGTTGCTTTGACACAATCTACACAGTAAAAAGCCACATATGGAAATAAAAATGAAACTCAAATTGAACTCATTGTAGGTTATACAGTAGAGTATGTGTTGAATCTGGAGTCAAATAATATGCTTTATAATATAGAGTTTTATTTTATTTAAGCGGTTTCTAATTAAATATAAGCAAAGATTATCATCCTCAATCCTGCTATCATTAGTGCAGTGAATCTACATGTCGTTTTCATTGTCCAATTAAATGAACGGACGCTTCAGGGTCTGAAGAGTGTGTGGACTGTGATGAGAGAGGCACTTCTGCATTGGGATTGGACAGTAGTGAATGTGTCGTTTCCTGTTGACTGCACCTTTTAATGTCCCCTGTCCTGTTTCTTATGAGGCTGTGGGTGAAAAAGAGGGAGGAGGACAAGGAGGCAATGCATGGAAAAGCAAAGCTTGCCTGAGGCTTTTGAAAGCATGCCACCAATGAATGGACATTAATAGGAATTTATTTATATCTTCACTATCGTATTTGATCCGTTTAATGAGTCCTTGTTAAATTAAAGTATGCATATCTTCAGAGAAAAAAAAAAATAATTAAATATATATATATATATATATATATATATATATATATATATATATATTTATATATATATATATATATATATATATATATATATATGATTAAGAAATATTATATATTTAATTTTTATAATTATACATAATTCTAAATTCTAATTTAACCTAAATAAATTCTGTATTAATGAATATGTCAATTGTGAAACTGCAGGCTACATGCATTTTTGTGCTTGTAATGTTCATATGCTCAAAATGTCACATGCTAAATGTTATATGCTGTATCAATTTTACACAATAGCACTATAACCATTAATAAAAATGAATAATATAACACATATTTAGATCTGGGGTTGATAAAGGTGTGTTTACTGAGTATATTGGAGTACATAAGCAAAAATTAACCCTTTCAAAAAAAAAAATATAATTAAATTAAAATAAATAAAATAATCTGATGTGCTACACACAATACAATACTTAGTGGTCATATTGATTAGTTTCATATGAAATCCACAGACGCACCTCCCGTTGTACAGCAGATGGCTCCATACACACAGACAAGCTCAGGTTGGAGGAAAACAAACAAGGCCACACACATCAACAGGGAGATATTCATTCCTCTGAGTGGCGCCATACAGTCTGTTAATTAGCATGTTATCAGAGAACCACTAATGCACGAGACAGTTAAAGTTGAAGAAAAGAAATGCAACAAAATTCGAACAACAAACACTGATAACAGTGAAGGAAATACGTTATTATTGATGTCTGCAGTGTCCATGTTTGTAGTTATTTAATTATTATACATGTACTGAGTAATATTAATTAGCAATAGCATGGACTTGCAATAATGCAAAATTGACAGCTATTAACAGTATGTGTCAAGCAAATATGTAATGTTCCCATAACCCTTTAACTGCTTGCTCTACCAAATGGTTGACCATGTTTTTACTGTTAAAGTCATTTAAAGAATGACTGTTTTAAATAATTGTTTACAGCATTGTTGTTTTACAAGAAAATCAAACATAATTCTGTTGCACTACCACATTTGACTTTGAAAAAAATAAAATAAAAATTGTAAATGAGAATCGGAAATATTTTATGACATACTTTAAAAAATAAAAGATGATTTAGTGTTCAAACATGTTTTATTTAGATTTTTTTTTTTTAATAAATTGGTCTTACACTTTATATTTTTAGATTTTTTATATTATAGGATTCTATATAGATTCTATATGTATTAGGTCTGGTATTTTTACCATAAACTGACATATTAACCATGTGGTAGAGGTTGATATTCTAGAAATTATGGCCTGTGTTGAAAAAAATGCATTGAATGTGTTAACTTGGGACATTAGAATTTAAGAAATGCAATCCAACCTTGTTTTTTCTCTGTGGTGTAGTTAAAGGGTTAACGTTAGTTTATGGTTCCTAATTGACTGTTTTTTAAATAAAAAAGAAATTCAAAAGTCTCTCTAAGTATTTTTATAACTATGTAAAATAACTACAAGGATCTTTTTTTTTTTTTTTAGAAATACAGAAATTCATACAATGCCAAAATCACATATAAAAACACATACAACTGATCAGACAATACCTAAACAATAAAGCATTAAGTATGCAAAAATAAAAATAGGGCTGGACGATTTGGCCTAAAATCAAAATCTTGATTAATTAAACATTTTAACTTGATTACGGTTAATGAACTTTAATTTTTTTGCCCTCAAAGTTCACTGACAGGTTTTGTACAGTAAATATGGTCATATATGACAAGTGAGATATTTTTGAACGAAGGGTGCATTACTTGATTTTAAAATAACTGACACACTCACTATCTGTTACTATTTATTGAACATCAAAGCTGAATGATTGAACTTAAAACACACATTGCCTATAAAAAAAAAATCGAAAATAAACAACTTGCACTTTTAAAAACAAAATAATGACCGCAGAAGTAAAAATCAAGGCTTAACAGAGCAGGGTCAAGTGACTCCACATACGGTAAAGAAAATAACTTAAAAAAAAATGACCTGGAAAAATTAGATTGATTATATGTAGGTTCTGAATGTCAATTTCGATTACTTTTAGATTAATAAACCAGCCCTAGACAAAAGTAAATTATATTAATTACTTCAAACTAATACACACAAGATATGTGTGATTTAAAAAGTAGAATAAAATCACATTGCAAAGACTAACATGTTGAACTTTAAATTAGTCATTTTCAACTTTTGTTTGATGAACAAACAAATAACAAAAAACATGTCCCACTATACAGAATAATCCAGAAAAAAATGTCTTACAATTAAAAAATAGCTTATTTTTTATGTCTTTGAATAAATGCTAAAGTGTGTTTAAAGAGGAGTTTAAAAAATCCTAGACTGTGTTGAAGTGGCTATTATTCTGTGTTTTGTGGAAAAATACCAATGAACGTCCTAACATTACTGTAACGTGACGTGTGTTTACAATTTTTTTACAATAAGGCTGTAGTAGTAAAGCTAATGTATTTACTAACGGAAACAAACAATGAACAATACATTTATAACCGTATTCTTTCAAATTTGTTATCATTAGTTAATAGAAATACAGTTGCCCATAGTGCTTTAACTAAGGTTAACTAGATAAT
The DNA here is from genome assembly GCF_052040795.2 of Danio rerio. Lineage (NCBI taxonomy): Eukaryota > Metazoa > Chordata > Actinopteri > Cypriniformes > Danionidae > Danio > Danio rerio. The sequence continues at coordinate 32,233,422 of NC_141026.1, read as the reverse complement.
ACATTGACATTGATGAACCCTTATTTTGAAGTGAGACCCAAAATAAAGTGATTCATTGACAGAAATGAAGCTCACACTTTTAATGTACAGTTCGTGCTATTAACAAACCATTACCTAAGACTTTAAGCTTAATGAACTACTAATTAGCTGCTTATTAATTATTACAAAGCAAAAACCTCTGAGTGAAATTTGCTCAGTTTAGATAGTATTTGGTCCTTTTCTAAATCGAGTTAAAGTTGCTCAAGCTAATGAGATAATGGAAGGATTAATTAGGTGATGATTAAGCACTGATGATGAACACCTGCTGTTAATAAGCAGAAACACAGAAGAGAAAAACAAAACTACAACTGACTAAAGAGTCACAGCCTCAATATAATACATTGAATCTCTCAAAATCTCAGCAGATCAACTTGATCAAAAAGTAACTCAACAAACAGCAGCTTTACTTATTACCAACTGTTTGCCCTTATTTGAAGAGGGACCAAATACTCTGAACTGTGGAAATTGCTCTACGAGCAATGCACTCTGAATAAAGCTAAAAGAATTTTAAGTAACCCATCTCACGTAGTCTTCCCATCTTACAGACTTTTACCTTCTGGAGGAAGATACAGAACTTTCCGCTGGAAACGGAACAGATATAAGAACTATTTTATTCCAGTGTCAATCAGACTATTAAACACTGAACAATAGTGTTCGTAATTCTTTTGCATGTTGACTTATTCTTTTAAATTGTTATTGTGCTAGAACCTACAGAAGTGCTGTGTGAGTCTACAAAAAATTCCCCTTGAGGGACAATAAAGTATAAAAACAAACAAACAAACAAACAGACAAACAAACAAACAAATTTTCTCAGAGGATTTTGCTGAGTATTAAGATAGCAGACAGGTTTAGTTATTGGGTAGGATTAGGGATGAACAATAAGATCATACTTTATAAGTGCTGATAAACAGTTCATATCTTAATAATAGGCAGGTAATAACCAAAAAGTAAATGGTGTGAATTGATAGATAAACTAAAATGTTACCAAGACTGAACTCAATCACGAGTCCAAATCAGTGGAAATGACAGACACTGGATGTTAATGCAAACTCTGAATCATTAATGTCAAACGTACAAGCCTAAAGCCCATCCTTGAGTCTAAAAACCCAGTTGAAGTCTACAGTGTTCATGTTTAGCCAAAGGCAAGACTTGGGTCAACAGCTTACGTTACAAGCTTGCATTTCCCTCTGAACAGTCTAATCAATAAAGACGGCTGTTCACCGGGATTGTCAGAGTGATCTTACACTGACATGGGATCTGGATGGACGTCACGCCAGCATGCTTTGGTCTCATTCACAAACTAACACTCACTGAAAACTCAACGAGCAAGGAATTTGACTCCTTTTGTGTATTTATGGCCAGATGGATACGTTAGATCTAATCAATAGGCCTCCACTACATGGCATTAAACAGAAGTCAATGAAAAGCTTTTTATATCTTTATTTAATGTGATATAAAACCACTTTAGAGCTATAAATGTATCTAAAGAATTTCTCCACGTTTCGACACAATCTAAAGCACCCCTGAAGATAGCACTAAAAATCGCAGTCACTGCAGTTTTCAGTTACATTGAAAGAGTGTCGAGAGAACCAAAACATGCAGTAAATCTGATGTGTACATTTTTACACTTTCCTCTCTCACACTTTGCGAAGCCATTAAAACACTTCTCTGCCTATTAAAATCAATTTGCTACTAGCCTGTGAAAACAGAACTGTTAGCTGAAAACTGCAACCATTTTTGCAAGTCCCCTGCTCAAACTGTCAATTTATTATTACTAGTATATGGTGGTTCTTCTTCTTTTTCTTCTTCTTCTTATTATTCTTTTTATTATTATATTATTATTAATATTATTAATAGTAGTGTATTACTATTTTATATTATTATTATTATTTGTAGTAGTAGTAGTAGCAGCTGTAATAGTAGTAGTATTTATATGCTATATTGAATAATAATAATAATAATAAACAACAATAATAATAATACTAACAAAATAAATTCATATAAATATAACTACTGAAAAGAAAATTTAGAAATACATAAATTACATTAAAATACATAAATACAAAAAACAATATATATATATATATATATATATATATATATATATATATATATATATATATATATATATATATATATATATATATATAAAGATTAGGCATGGGCCGGTATAAGTTTCTGACGATATGATAACCTTGAATAAAAATATCATGGTGTCACGGTATCACGGTTTTGTGATTACAGCTGTAAAATAATTTCTTTTTAAATTTCTTAGTAAACAAAAAAAAACATTTTTCCCCATTTAACACAATATATTACATTTCTAAAACCTTTATAATATTTTGGAACAGTAAACATGTCAGGCTACATAATTAAAATAAATCGTTGACTTCTACTATCTTTATTAGTTTTAAAAACACAGATTAAAAACACACTTAAAAAAAAACTTTACATATACCATAGAAACAGTATAACAAAATATTTTTTGCAGTTTTAATACCTTGACTTTTCCAAACAGCGGTAAACCTTGAAACTGGTTATCGTCCTATACCTAATATAGATGCATATGAAGAGTTCAGATGCAAAACCAAAAACACCATTTCCGCCAAAAATGAGCTAATGACATTGAGTGAATGCTTCAAGCACGTATTACATGTTCAACAAATAGTTTTGTTTGAAATCATCCTAAATTCCAGCGTCATTAAGCCCATTCAGAAATAACAATTCGTTTGCAAAAGTTGTTAAACGCCACTTGCCTTTAACAGCAAAAGCCGCTATGTCCCGAGAACCAATCAAAAGGCAAGAATCGAATCAGAAATTTTCAATGTAGCAGCGTGCTGATACACCGGCTTTATGAGGCTGTTTTATTCCGCTTTCGATTTTAAAAGATGAAGTCTGATGAACTGCATGAGCCTGTCCGACTGTCAGTGAATGGCAAATGAAAATGTTCCCTACCTTAAACAGTTGGAAGTGTAACATTCATTCATAACGTTTGTTTGAGCAGCAGCGCTACTTTGAATGAGTCCGATTTACTAAAGCTACATTAAACAGCAACTCCATTTCACCAAAGACGAAGTTAAGATGCCGTTCTTTTATCCCGCATGATAAACAAGAGACCAAAAAGAGACCAAGATCTTGAGTATAGTGAGGATAAATAAATGACAGCTTCTGAGAGACATCCTCTTTTTTTGCCCAGTAGGCCTATAGGTACCTTGTGTTTTATTTGCTATTGCAAGCTATGTTTTAAAACTATACATTATTTATATTACTTAAAAATATTTATGTAATGGTCAATGCACAGATATTGATGTTTCACAATATTTTACACTACATTATTTAAATCTAACAAGCTTGTTTACATTGCTCTACTTACATTAAATCCAAATCCCAAATATCATAAATGACAAAAGATTGTTAAGGTTTAATTACTGTCAGTTTTAATGTCATTGATTAATGCACTTGACAGATTTTATTCATTTATTTTTATTCTGCTTAGTTCCTGGTTTATCAGGGGTTACCACAGTGGAATGAACCGCCACTTACTTGACAGATGCATTTTTAATTTTTGGAGGATTGTGTATGTGTTTTATGTTTAGTAAAATTATTACTAATTGCATCTGTAGTGATTTTCAACTAATTACAAAGTCTTATCCCAATAGGTGGATTTAGAGGGTTTTGCATAAAAAGCAGAAGTGGATTTAGCTGGTTTTGACGAAAAAGAAAATTTACCTTGTTAAAAACAAAGAATTGTCTAAAGTGACATTTATGAAAAAAAGCTATTGTATTTACTAGCTAATAACCTTATCATTAGATATAAAATAAAAATTCTGAACCTAACCAGAGGAGCCTGATAGAAAATGCTCATTTGCAAGAAAAGAGGTCTGATGGATTCAGAAGGTTTTGCATCTGAACTCTTCATACATACTGTATATGGGATAATTAGCGTTTAGCTGTGCGTTAAAGGATCACACAACAAGCTAGCCAAGAAAATCTTGGTTGGAAGACTGACTGTTAGACACAAGCAAGATGAATTATTTATGACGTTTTAACAACAGAGAGATGCAAGAATTCCAGACTGCACTGAGATCCAGTGGCAGGTCCTCAGATGGTCTGGCCAATGTAAAGCTGCTCTTGGCGGGGAGCTCTTTGCGGAGCTAACAGTGATTGCCTGGAGCTTGGAGTCTGCATATGCTATAGCAAATTTTTAAAGACGTGCTATATACATAAACTGCTGATTTGACATTAAAATAACTACATTGTCGCTTAAAAAAATCATTTAAATCTTGATTTTGTGGTATAATAGATTTAAAAATTTTGCGGTTTTCCCGTCCGCCATTAACCGTCCTCTTCGGTTTTCTGTTCAGCACATGTGAGATGTGAACTACCAATGATTGAGAGAACCGCATTTATTTCGAACTGTGATCAAAATTGACTGGAACTACCTGTGCGCTTCAAAGAAAATAATGCACACCCTCCAGCCAAACAGAATCAAGAATTTGAACAAACCATAGAATAAATTATAATAACAATAATAATAATAATAATAATAATAATACATATAATAATAATAATAATAATAATAATAATAATAATAATAATAAATATAATAATAACAACAATAATTATAGTAATAAAAATATAATAATAACAATAATAATAATAATAATAATAATAATAATAAATATAATAATAACAATAATAATAATAATAATAATAATAATTAAAAACATAATAATAATAATAATAAATATAATAACAATAATAATAATAATAATAATAACAATAATAATAATATTATTATTATTATTATTATTATTATACAGATGAAAATATTCATATGATACATATTTTGATGTAAGTTGTTAATGCTTCCAGATTTAAAAGATTACCATAACAATGACTGAAGTCACAAAAATTAAAAGGTCCATTAAATGGCACAACATATTTTCAGCAGATAAATTTTTGGTGGCTTAAAATGCGGTGCATCTCTAATATCAACACACTTTTAAATTCCCATTGTTGCACAATTCTGCAATTCTTAAATTAATATAAAGTAAAAAAAGATTAGAGCTTATTATTATTATTTTTATTGCCAGAAATTTTATTGAGATTCAATATAATATAGTTTCATCAGCTCAGCCCTACCTTGCTTTGTTAAACATCATTTGGAAAATATTTGAAAAAGTATTAAAATTTCACAGGAAGGCTAATAATTTTGTCTTCACCGCTACATAACTTAAAAATCTTTACCTAATTGTTGTTAATTTTATTCTTGGTGACAGTGAAAACCTTAACAGTATAATAAGATTAAAATACTAAACCTAACCACTGTAAAACACCTTTAAAACTATAGCCACAATTTCTTATTAACTCATTTGAACTCCTTTCTCTAAAGACTAAGCCTAATTGTATTTAATAGGCTTATGAAGCTGTGGTGAGACTTTCCTCCATGTGTGAGTGCTACTGCTGGTCATCCTGCACTCACAGATCTGTAACCACAATCACTATTATGCACTCGTACAACACACTTAACACCAATACGGTCAAGAGGTGCTGCCACTGCAAACCATCTACAACATGCTGTTTGAATTAAAGCACCAGCTTAATGGCAAATAAGCAATTAATGAGCACTCAAATCACTCAAGCCACCTCTAATACTGTATGTCTTCTCATACAAACTGAGCCAGAGGACGCATCGAAATGGACTCTGCAGCATCTTAAGAAAATGCACTAGAGGCAAAAACATTTTTTCTAGTGCTGTCAATCGATAAAAAAAAATGTAACTAATTAATCGCACTTTTAAAAAAAAATCACATTTAAAAGACTAAAACTTGTAATTTTGGCTATTCGAGTGTAAAATTAATGTAAACGCAAGACAACTACTGTTTGAATTCAAAATATAACTTATTATTAGAATTTTTGTTTAACTTGTAACACAGATTTCTTCATGTAAACAACATACCCACAATAAACCATCAAGATCCTGGCCTGACAGCCATATTTATTACAGAAATTAAAACACAGGCATGTTAATGCCATTTGAATTTCACAACAATCAATGCCAATAAAGAAAAAAAATACAGACATTGCAGATATGGAAAATTATTATAATAATAATAAAGTATTGAAAATCTGTGCACGCCCTTGAATAGGTTTACCAACTCCCATTCTATAAAAGCACAAAAGCCATATTTAGGAAATAACGAGAGTTGACAAATTAAAAAGCTACATTTTAAAATTTTTTATTTTTTAATAAAATTATAATCCACACTGGAAATGTGTGTGCCTGTGTGTTTTGAGGGGGCATAATAAATAATGAACATAACAAAAACTGCCTGCTGACGCACACAGTTAATGTTGATTAATAAAATAAAGATAAATAATGAAAGCAATGTGTCAGAGACCCTAATTTTTTTTTTAACTCAACAATGAAACATCAAACGATGCTAAAAGATTTTGCATTGTCAATCAAATGAACTTAATTAAAAAATGCAACAAATATTTGTTTGGGCAGAACTACAAAACTAAATGTAAAAAAGTTGCTTAAGTTGCACACTAGTTTGGTCATGTATAAATATCATTATATTAACCATATATTAGAGGAATTATTATTTCCATATATTATAACATATATTGTATAAATATTATTGTCACTATAAGCCTACATCATGCTGACGATCAAAAACACAATGTCATGACATCTCATGCGATTGTCTTCTGACCGAGTGCATCTTAAAATACATGACTGACACCCCTCATAGAAATTGAGCAGCAGACATTCTTTATAATTTGTAAAATAAAGACCTCCAGGTTCAGGAAACAGCAGGAGGAAGTTGCCGCAGCCGTGGTGCAGATTAAAAGTTAAAGTATATTTATATGGACAGATAGGTAACTAGATAGAATAGACAGGAATATATTGATCTGTGCCCCGCTCCAGAGTGTAGTCGCGAAAGTCTGCTCTCCCGCGGGGCGGACCCGCGCTTGAGAAACAGGCGTGACCCTCGGCTATTTTGGCAAATACACACCTAGGTTACACAGAGCCCAACATGGAAGGTTGTGATTGGGTCAGCCCAATGTCAACAAAGAAAAGAACCAATGGGCTGCAGGTTATGTTACACAGCCTGTCTGTCCGGAAAAGAAACATTACTTTGAGCGTGACAGCTCACACAGCACCGTCAATCACTGAGGCAGAAAAACATGACAGTCTGCTGAGTGTTTTATGGGCCGATCAGATCATAAGAAGATGATCAGCCCGGCCCAAAAAGTACGTCGAAACAGCGGGAAACTGCCCGGCGTCTGCCCCTGACCACAACAGGGAAAAAAAATAATAATAAAAAAAAAATGCGTTAATTGCGTAAATTTTTTTAAACGCGTTAATTATTTCAAATTAATCGCATGCGTTAACGTGTTAATTTTGACAGCGCTAATTTTTTCACTCGGTCATACTTTCACCGTTTCAAATCCTATTGTACCGTATCACATATGGGTAACACTTCAGTTTAGGTCACAATTTATACTACAGACTAATTTCACATGGCTGTCATTTTAAACAGCGAATTCCAGGCTGTGGTGGGAAGAAACTCGGAAGTATCACCGAGGAATGTTGTGTACCTGGCTGTATATCTTATCAGCGAAGAGAAAGTGACACAAATTTATACTTTCAAGGCCTTCTGAGTAACACGAAGGTCCGTTCTGAATGAATAATGAAAATAAAAAGGGATATCGGACCTTATTTTCAACTAAGTTGAGGGAAAATGGCACTACTTAGCTATTGTTTTTTTTTTTCTCAAACACACGTTACAGATGCAATTTATCAAACTCAAGTTAATAAACTTATTCTTTCACTATATTAGACTTTTTAAGACACAAAATTTCAGTACTGAAATAAAAAAAAAACATTTAAACCACTGTTGATGGTATTCTTAAACGGGCTGATTTGCCATTGTGTTCACATGCTCAACAGAAATGACTGTGATTGGCTGTAAAGGTCATCAGTTCATCCACCGCACTTCACAATGTTTACCGAGTGCAAACACAGATTAGCGATCCGCTTGATGAATCGACTGATCTTCGCGGCTTTAAAAACGCTCCAGTGTTTGTGTATCTGTGTTTGCAATCGGTGAAGAGCAGTGAACTGGTGACCTTTACGGCCAATCACAGTTAGTTCTGTTAAGCACTGGTGAATACTATGACAAATCAGCTGTTTAATAACATGCTCAGTGGCGCGTAAATGTAAGCGGGAAATAGACGTTTTAAAAACTTTAGTACCGGGACAAAACTATTACAGACAACACAAGGGTGTGCTACAGAGGACTGTATTGTTTTAATCGCTTACCGTGTCACATAGGCTGAAGCAGGGAAGTGCCCCCACAGTGTTTACCTGGTGCCATTAACTGAAGCCTAGGAGGACACTTGGGGAAATGCATGCATGCACGCTTAAATGCATTGCATTTAATGTGTTTTAAATATAAATTCCCCTTTATTTAGTTAAAATTAAATAATGTTAATTTTTTTCTTGTTGACAGCGAAAACCTTAACAGTATAATAAGATTAAAATACTAAACCTAACCACTGTAAAACACTTTTAAAACTATAGCCACAATTTCTTATTAATTCATTTGAACTCCTTTCTCTAAAGATTAAGCCTAATTGTATTTGACAGGCTTGTGAAGCTGTGAAACCTTTTAATGTAGACATTGAGAACCCCTGCTAAAGTTGGCTCATTTTTGTTCACCTGCAGTGTCTTGCCTTAAACGGGGAAGCGAAGTGTTCAGTGCTGTTGCCATGATTCATTGTGGAGATCGTCTCCTACACACACGCAGCCCACAGATCTTTCTCTCCTCCACCTCCCCCGGCCAGCACTGAGAAACAGTCGGCTCCCTCAAGAAGAAACGCTCATCTGCTGCAACCTTGCTGGAGTCATAAATTACCCCAGGAAGGAGGATCCCTCTTTTTTATGTCAGCTCAACTAATAAGGTTAATGAGCAGGGTCATGGAGGGTGATCGGGTGGCTATTATGATGATGATTGATGAAGCCAGGGCCACCTCCTCTGCTGTTTACCCAAGAGCCAGTGCTCCACCTGCCCATCGTACCCGTTGAAAGAGATGGCGTCATGCAAAAGCTCCATGTTCAACACATATGAGAAATAAATAAACAAGGGCTGCCACATGATGAAATGTCCTTGCTTGACGATCGCTATGGCAACACCATGGCAACAGCTGAAGCTGCAGTGAGATCTGCGAGGCTTTGCATGCTCCCAGGAAGATGCAGATCCACGAATCTTACACTGCTTCTCTGGAACAACCAAGTCATTTTGTTATTTTTTAGCTTTAAATTAGGATTGTTCGAGGGTTCGTTTGTGCCATTTCCAACAGTTCTTTTAATAAGAATTGAGATGTAATTTAAAGAAAAGGTTAATATATATATATATATATATATATATATATATATATATATATATATAGTCCCCTAAAAAAACAATAGCCAATTATTTCTTAGCTTGAAGATAGTTTGAAATACCTAAATAACCTTTTTCTTTTTAAAATAGTTAATAGTTTAGCAGTAAAATGGTTGCATAGATGCTAAATGTTAATCAATAAACTATAAATGATTCATTTGATCAGAACCAAAAACAAATCATAATAATAATAGTGCTCATTCGCTTAGAATTCACAGAAGCCATATTTAAAGACTGAAAGGGCACCTATGATGAATATTTTTGAAGCTGTTTGGACAGAAGTGTGTGTAGGCATAGTGTGTCCACAGTCATATTGGGTTGATATAAAGACAATAAGTCTCTTCTTTTAATTTCCTGACGTTAAAATAGGATCCAAATTCCTCCCATTTTGAGGCCAATCGCAACAAGACATAGGAGTGCGCGTTCCCTGCCCAACGAATTGATAGACAGTATTAATATGTCTCCATAGTAATGCGTATAATCATATCAACAAGACAGGACATGTGCAAAGCAACTGAGATAAAAAGATCTGTGTAACTCTCTGTGATCATCAATCATCATCAAATGTGATCAAGAATGAGTTTTACAAGTTTAAAACGTTTTTAAAACAGTGCATGTTTGTAATGAATTACAGCGATTTTAATGCCTTTATTACCACAGCCGCTTGTCAGTACAATTATAAAAGAAGAGGCTTCAATCCCGGATTGTAGACATTAAATCAGGTTGTTTTTGTACATTAACATAACGGATATCCATACAGCAGTGGATATTAACCTGTATCCTGTCACATTTGCGTGCAAAAACAGTGCAAAGTAAAACGTAAGCACTAATGTGTCCGCTGTGTGTGTACGTGAACTTTGTAATGACATAGTGTGTGAGTCATTGTTGCACATCCACAAGACATACATCGAATTATAATCATTGGGAAAGATCTTACTGTAGTATTTCTCACAAACATTGCATGAGATCTGCTTCCTTCATTTCTGTCACTGTGCTGTTTATCAGACACAGCCGAGACAGAGATTAAGGCACACTCCGACAGGCAAGTGTGAACAGTGAGCGGGGAGAACTAGCATTAACAGGCAACAAAAAAAGCTACATTGTGTTCAGAGCAGAAAATGCCAATATTCCTAAAGATGAAATAAATAATCTGATGGGTGTTTTGAGCTGTAACTCTTTAACCTAAGGACAAACAATTGGCTTTTATGATATATAATTTGGAACAGAACTCACTGAAGATCTACCATTAAAGCAAAAACCACACAAGCACATGATGAGCAGTTGCACCCATTTTTTTATGTGGGAAAAAAAAACAACTTTTTTTTTACATGAAATTGTTCCAAAACCACACGTTTTTTTTAACACTCATGCTTTTACTGTAAGGAAAACCATGTTGTTTGCTGGTCTGAATGTGATCATTTGTGTACATGATGACAATATTTCAGCTGACAACTCGTGAAGAGCTTATTTACTGTATGTAAAAGAGTCAAAACAGCAGTAGGAATTCCACCGTCACATACGTAAACAAAACTGCTTTAAGAAGAAACACCTGCAATAAACTATAATGACCGAAGAAACCACTATGATAAGAAATAAACAGGTAAGGTTTACCATTCTAGCATTTTTTTATTTTTTATTTAGAAGTCTTTGGTTCATAAGTCAGTCATGTGTGATGCCGAACTACAATTGTTCAGAAGTGGACTGAGACTTATATTTTCACTAGGCTCGTTCTTATTGTTTGGTGCACGCCGAGGTTCAAATGGCAGCATTCACACTTATTCAAATGATCAAAGCAATCAACACAAAGAGATTGTTGTAACTTAACAAAACCTGCCAAGTGTGAACACCCATTTGAATTCCAATTAGGTTGGGTATGTCAAAACATGGCAAAGATAAGAGATTGGTTAAAATGTACTTCCTAATGTCCCCTGTGCCAAACACACATAGAGGTACATAAGCAAATAACTGGGGGGCTTTAGATTTTAGCAAGTGAATGGTTTCATACATACTGTACAACAGTGGCTCTCAAAATATTGTTTAATAACACTAATAATGATAATAATAATTAGGCTAATGTCTATTAGCAAAATACATACACATATACTGTATATTTTATTATCTGGAGAAACACCATGTACTGTAGTATACTAACAAAAAGCTTTAATCTAGTCTTTATTTTCTTTTTCATTTGTGAATTCTCAAGAGTGCAGAATTCAGCCACCAAACACACATACATCTGTAAACCAATTTGATCGGCCCTTGGTTCAACAGAAAAGTGTGTGATTGGTTATAATAATCAGCGCAGTCTTTGTTTCTCTTTCAACATTCTTAAACGCGATGTAATAAATTCCCAATATTTCACAACAAGTTACTGTAATTTTTCATATTAAATTACATTAGTGTCAGGATTTAACTGTTAAATTTTACATATTCAGAAGTTTATTGTAAAATGAAGACAGGCATCATGATTACAGCAATCTTTTGCATGTTCGTTATAGGAATTCAAACCCTATTAATAATTATTCAACACAGAAATTAATACACATTCATTTCTATCCTAGTACAGGCACTTTTTTCAAATTTAAAAATATTTACAGAATTATTATTCTTATTATGATGATGATGATGATGAAGCTCATCACAGTAATTTACTGTGAATTTACATTCAAAACCTTACTGTGAAAAGTAAGGCAATTATTAGCCAGTACTTTACTGTAAATTTAAGGACAAATATTTTACAGAGCAGGCTTGCTCATATGAACTAAAGAAGAGCATTTCAAATTTGAAGATTAGGATTCATAAAAGACAGCTTAGGCTGTTTACTTTCTTTTTATTACTGCTGATTTCCCACAGCTCCATACAGTATATCTGAACCTCAATTGCTTACAATACATTTTCTTATATATATACAAGTACCCACCAATAAATCAGTAAAGTGGTCAAAAGTGGACAAAAGAACTTTCTACCAGCACAAAAAAACAATACATAAGTCACTAACAAAATATGCAAATATATAAAACATTTTTTTTTACACTGATTATGTAAAAACTTATGTGCTGCTAATATTTATTTAATGCAAATATATATATATATATATATATATATATATATATATATATATATATATATATATATAGAGAGAGAGAGAGAGAGAGAGAGAGAGAGAGAGTGAGAGAGAGAGAGTGAGAGAGAGAGAGAGAGAGAGAGAGAGAGAGAGAGAGAGAGAGAGAGAGAGAGAGAGAGAGAGAGAAGGAGAAAGAGTGAGTGGAATCAGTCTTTGCAATGCCTATGTATGCACACATATACAGTACTATGGAACCATTACACGAGATCCACAATGGTCAAAGAGTCCGTAAAATTACTTTAACACACTTTCTTTTCAATGACTGCTTCAAAACCCATTGAATGAAAAAACGCAGCCCAGACATGTAAGAAAAGCAAAAAAAACGCATGATCTAAAGAAAATACTATGTCTTTAGATGCTATTCTCTTCCAGTCTCACTCAAGCTTTTGTGCAAAAAAAGATAAACTACTTGGCCTTTTCTTCCAGTAAAATAATTTCCCTCTTTCAGTGTAGGATGAGATTCATGCTCATAAATAATTTTTGAAGTAAACCACAGATCTCCATGTATTTGTGTTCTCATTAAGTAGATCCATGACTTCAAATAGTCCATAAATCTAGCAGCCAACGGCTTCAGTTTACCTTGGAGTCTTTGCAACAGTTTTCTCCATTTCACTGAGATCAAGGTGAAGCTAAATTTCTTTATTATATTACAGGAAAGTATTTGTCACATTCAGCTGTGACATATAAATATGGTTAACACTGACTGAAGATGCCATATATCATGCAAACAGCAAATAAACCAAACAGACAACTTCTAGTCTGACCTTTTTGTAATTTAAAGCAAGGTAAGCAAAATAAAATGTATTAAATTATACCACGATAAAATATTAGACAAATCACTGCCTGTCAACTTTCAGCTAGGTTTTTAAAAGTACAAGTCACCCAAAAATGAAAGTTATTATTGTCAATTATGTCATTGTTTACCCTCCAAAACTATGCGCCATTTCAACCATGAAACAAAAATGTCAATTTATAAACAATATCCTGGCATGCCAAGACATAAACAAACAGAAGTGAAGCTTCGAATTTACCAAAAAAGCAAGCACCCTCAAGCATTCAACTCACTAATTCAATAATTTGGTCACAGCAGTTAAGGAGCCACTGGAGGGAAAGATTATTATTCAATAATCAATAACAAACTTTTCATTTTGGTCTGAAGTTGTAAGAGCATGGGTATTTAACTCTCTGTGGTCAGAGGATATTGTATTATTGTATATAATTGTATTATTTTTGAATTTATAAGTTTGTTTGGTGACTAAAATATTATTTTAATAAATATATCTGTTTAATAAATCTGTTTTGTTTAAATGCACCTAAATACAATCCCTATATTTACTGTGAAATGGATAAAAATACTAATTTTCAAAATGGGGTGTACTTAATTATGATCAGCACTGTACTTTTTATAAATGGCTGACTGAAATGGTTGCAGCTCTTAAGCTTAAAATAATTCATTTTGCTAGGGCAGATGTTTCTTAAAATTTTGTAAAAATCTGGGACCTCTTTCTTGGTTATCTTTTGATTGAAAGATTGAAGAGTTGAAAGTGGGGCACTTATGATTCATGGACATTTTTACTCTTACTTTTCCACTCCAATTTCAATGTTTTGAGTTTGACCAAGTAAAACTTGATGGTGTATATAATGTAATCCATATGGTGCATGTGTTTTTATTATTATTATTATTATTATTATTATTGTCTCATTTGTATCATAGATTGTATAAATGTTTCTGTTCTGTTTGTGCTTATAAAAAACGGTAATAAAATATTTTTTAAAAACTGTCTGTGGTCACAAGAGATATTAACCCCCTTTTTAAGTCACTGCAAAAGAAACTCAAAACTCTCTGTCTATTTTTGCCATACAGATAAGTGCTGTGCATATTTAAAACTAGAAATGTCCATATCTGATCATGTGATTGGAAATTGGGCCCGATCACGCGGTTTCAAACCTCGGACCCTACCTCCCGATCAGGATTCGAATATACCTGTATACAGTATATCATTTTAAACACATCTATAGTTATGCAGTGGCACAGAGTTAGACCTCTTTCTTGACTTCACACAGAAACAGCAACATGTGCGGCATCACATCTCTTTGTTGCAGAGACGCTATTGGTTAAATGTCAGCAAAGCAGAACACGGAAACAGGTTGAAGCGGAAACTGCGAGTATGTCTGCTATCTGGAGGTATTATAAAGTTGATGACAAAAGCATTGCCATAGCAAACCATGATATGTGTAAACCTGGGATTGCCTGCTGGGTATTTTAGGTTGAGGTGATATTTGATTTAGATTTTTTTGTATATTTACTGTTGTACTAAAGTCCACAAGTGAAGAATTTATATAATTTATTACTTGACAGTTCAAGCTACCTCACAGTAGTGCTCTGTTTGTTAACTAAGGTGAATTAAATAAAAAAAAGGAACATCCTGATTATTCGCTCTTCTTTATTCTTGTTTATGTATTGGATCGAGTTTCGGTATCGGTAGATACTCAAAATCAAATGACATGGACTCGGACTTAAGGGCAAAAAAACCTGATCGTGACATGCCTGTTTAAAACGGTAAAGTGTTTTTATCATTTTCATGCACCCATAATAAAAACGAAATGTTGTGTGTGTGTGTGTGTGTGTGTGTGTGTGAGATATAATACATTTTAAAATAATGTACGTCTACCGTCATGCTGTCTTCATTAAAATTCAATGTGAAATGCATCAGAAAATGAACTGTGACATATGAATACTTCTCACACGAACCTGAAACAACGTCTGCTAAAAGATTAGAATGTCTGCATTTCAACGATGAAAGTCAACTGTAAAATAAATATTCTCAGTTTATTTAATAAGTACAAAAGCAAGGAGAGGCAGGATTAGTTTAGAAGCTCTAATCTTGACTCACAGTTAAATCACAAAGTCAACAAGTTCTCAAAACTACTACAGATGAACCACAAATGTGTTTAGAAACAGACAAGGGAGTTAAAACTACAACGGCAGCAACAATACATTCCTAAAAAGTTTCAAGTGTTCATAATGCCAGATTTGGTAAGGTGCATTGGGTTGCATCACAAATCCATGGTATCTGTATCTTCTCTGCATATACTTCCTTTATATCACTTCATATCCAATTTGGGATATGTTCGGATGGTGCTTACTGTCCATGACCACATGCATCTGACAGTTAGCCAACACACAGATCCTACTGTAAATTATGAGCTGAAAGTTTAAAGCACTCCAAATATTTCCAGACTACTGTATATCACTTTGTGAAAGCACAATTATGTAGTTATCCTTGGCGAGAATTGCCGGTTTGGCCTTTTGAAAACATTCATGAAAAAGAGATGAAGTTATCACAGTGTGGTAACAGAGTCAATGGCAGGAATAAAAGGACTGGCTGCAAAAGCCCTTTGTTGCAGCTTTTATTTGTCCTGCTTTCATTCCAGGGCATGACCCCGCTGTGAAACAATGAGCGACCATTTGTCCTTGGGATCAGAACCAGTCTACAGTAGCTGACAGACTGCTTTATTTTTTTGGTCTGCCCCCTTAGGTCACTTCTGGCCGAAATGAAGAACCTGAACCACTTTGACTTGACCACATATGATTAGATCCAAGAGTACCATCATTCACCAACTGAGTGCTTTCCTCTACCTATGGGAAGAAGACACTTCAGCTGTCCAATATGATTATGTATTGTAACTCTTAATTAAATGGGCCTTCACTGTATAGTTTACAAGAAGCAAATATAATTAATTGAACACCTAAGTAGCTTTATCTGTAAGCATGCCATTGTGTGTGCTAGCCATAAAAATGTAATAGCGTGTTTTGACAAAATTATAGAGACTGCAAACAAAGGACTTTTATGAATTGGTTAAGCATTGAAAGCTTTGTCACTCCGAACAAGCTTCAAATAACCCAAAAAAACTAGATATATGCTGATATTGAATAAGTTTAATATTTCGTGATAATTAACATGCACAATATTGATATTGTGTGCACTTGAAACCACTGAGAAGCAAAAAAAACTGACATTGTATTTGCAGCGGTGTTCATCACCGCACTAAATGCTTGGAGACTGAACTGGTTACCTTAATAGTAAACAATTTCACATCTGGCCTGCTACATGCTGAAATACCAATTTAACATTCTGTGGCTATTTAAAAGGCACTTGTAAGTTAATACTCAGTTAATTAAGTTCACAACAAAAACTACAAAAGCTTATATTAATATTAGCTGATTTTTATCTTGGGGCATCACGGTGGTGCAGTGGGTAGCATGATCGCCTCACAGCAAGAAGGTCGCTGGTTTGAGCCCCAGCTGGGCCCGTTGACATTTCTGTGTGGAGTTTGCGTGCTATCCCTGTGTTGGCGTGGGTTTCCTCTGGGTGCTCCGGTTTACCCCACAGTCCAAAGGCATGCAGATATAGGTGAATTGAATAAGCTAAATTTGCCGTAGTGCATGTGTGTGAATGTGAGAGGGTATGGTTGTTTCCCAGCTTTGGGTTTCAGCTGGAAGTCTGTGTTTTTTTCCTCAGTGGTGACCCCTGATTAATAAAAGGACTAAGCCAAAAAATGAATGAATGCATGATTTTTATCTCTTAGTTAATTTCCATTACTATGGTAAAATGGTTGTAATCGTTTTATGAAATGGAGTTTTAATAAAATGATGCTGTCCTTAAACTAATATCAATCCTTTTGCAGTTTAGTAGACTTTTGATTACTCTGAACTTGTACACAAAGCAATACACTATGTACTTTTGTCATTATCCATTTTAAAGTAGCTCATGTCAACATTGTGATAATACCGTATATCGTGATAAATGATTCAGCAATTCATCACAACAACAAAATCTGATACCATTATTAGACTACAACACACCACTTTTTTCTACTGAAAGGACAGAATATAGAAACTTGCCTTTTAGGAAACCAAATCTACATTTCCAGTCAACACCTCTGCAGGTAATGTATCACGATATGCTATTCCCTTCGCAAACAGTGAAAGGACAAACTAAGCAAATATGTGGTGCATGCAATTCTGAAAGGATTAGGATGTGTTGAAAAACACAGAAGCTTCGCTTCAATCAGCTCGACCATGAACGGCTAAATCATGCATTCCTGAAAGTTCAACTAGTTAGGTTTCCCCACTCTTGGCTCAAGTGCACGCACATCCCATTCAGCAGGTGTGAAGAGGAAAAGAGTTACCTGGGTCGCTCCTGCTGTGATGCAGTCGCTGAAGGCACCGCGTCTGGTGAAGAAGGCCAGAAGCTGCTGCCAGCGAGAGGAAGACGAAGGCAGTTCCTCACTGGAGCTCCGCTTGGCCCACTGCCTCTGTTTGGACCCCGGGGTGGCATGGCCGGATGCAGTGTTGGCCCGACCGCCTCGAGGGTACAGCGTGTTGTTCCCGAAGATGTAGTTCATCACAGCCCTTGGGAACAGGACAAAGCAGCAACAGCTGTCAAGTGCCGAGGCAGTTCAGAAAGTGGAAGTGTGGCAGTAGAGGGAGGGTGCACCTGGATGAGGTTACAGCATCCTCTCAGAGATCCCACCACAAAACAATGAAAGTGTGAAGTCGGAGCCGACAGCCCAAAATCCATCCGTAAGCCAACTCCAAACCTTCCTGTCCTCACCAGCTGGGAGATCAAGTGTGCATCAGCCTCATGCTGGAAGGTGGAGTGGGCAGCGAGAAGGGAGGAGGTGATCGCGCTGCTGCCCACGAGCGCTGCTGTGACTCCAGCTCCAGACAAGCTGAGACCTGAGAGAGGATCAATGAAGGACCGTGGAGCTCTCTGTGCATGGGGGAGAACCTAAGAGCCTGGAGAAGCAGGAAATGGCTTCAATTAACTGGCAAGTGTTGCAGCGGAAAGCCCACAGTTCTCCTGGGATTCTTAATCTAAATGGACTGGGGCTACAAGATCATCCACAAGCAGGTATCAATCACATTGCTTTCTTAAAAGCAAAACAAAGCCTTGCAATGCGCATTAAATATAGATGCTGGCATTCAGGGTGGTACCCTGACGAAAAAGAAATGATTGGTGTTGTCGTAGTCCTTTTCTTCCTAGGCATGGCCACACTCAGAGGACTCCAGCTCTCCGGCTGATCATTAGAGCTAGCCGAGCCACAGAAACTATTTCAGCCAAGCTATTGATTTTTCCCTCCTCCTTGCACTTTAGGCTAAAAGCTTCATTGTCGGAAAAGATACGATTACCTAATGATTATAAAACTTTGTGCTAGCAAACATACTCACGGCTCCGAATGGGAGAGCGAGGCATAGATCCAGTGAGATTAAGAGGTAAAGGTAAATCCAGAAAGCAAGCATGCGCTGCACGTTCAGAAGAAGATGAGGATTCCATGCTGTCTGGATGCTCCTTCTGACACAGATCGGTTTTCACACGCTCGCTGCAGTCTCTTTCCACACACATATGATTCAGTGAGGGGGAGACAAAAGGCTGTGCCTTCACAGGCAGAAAAAAAAGAGAAAGCGATTTCAAAAATAACCTCTTCTTTGTTAATAAGACTAGAATTCCTGCAGATCTCCACCACAGCAACGCTCCACAATCAAACCTATTGACGGCGACTCTGTTCCGTTAAAAACTATCCAAGGTGTGCCACAGGTGTCAAATGAGGTAACAGACATTGTCACAGCTTGTGCTTCTATTCCCCCAGGACCAAAACCATGGCAACAGCTTCCACATCAAATAAAGCAAGCAACCCCACAGAGCCCAAGCCCTGCCTTCTCCTCCACCTAAAGAGCTTATATTCACAGGGCTTTAATAGAATTTAAAGAACCACATGCAATGGGCCTATTACCGCACAGCATCTGATCCAAGATACTGGCAAACGTCTTCAGCGATCCTGGCAATTTTCAAATTAGCACAAGCAAGAAGGGAATCAAACAAACAAGCAAAACCGTGATGACCTTTTGTGGTTGAGGGTAAAAAAAAGCTGACCGAATAAAAAGAACTGCTTATAGTAAAAGAGTAAGACATCAACTATTTGACATTTTTATATAAAGATTAAAAGGGACACACATTTAATCATAACACTGTATTAAAACGCTGTAACAAATGTATTTCTTTAGAAAAAAATCTATATAACCCAGCAACGACGCATTGTATACACACAGATTACAGTCTTAAGACAGTGCCCCAAGACATGCTTGCTAGCATTCTCATTTTAATTTGACCTTCTAAATGTTAAGGTGTATTAATAATTCACCAGCAATTAAATTAAAACATTGATTTATTTTTCATGAGTGTTGCTGTAGACCCCTCACCATGGCTTACCGATTTAAGGGACACCTGTAAAACCCAGACCCCCATTGTCATAGCTGCTTAAGACTCTATACTCGTACAGTGGTAAATGACACTGAGCTTCATGGTGCTCCAGATCTGATTGTTCTCTGATTCCATACAAGTGCCCAAAATCAACATCAGGACTTGGCAATTTGTAAGTCTGTAAACATTTTCTAAGCCTTACTACAACACTGATCACTTTCACTCTAGACACATAATTCACTACTGACGGGTCACCGCCCTAAATTGGGTCACAGGTGTGCAGGGACAAACATTGTTGAATGCAAAAGAGAAATAAGCAGCAATAATCAATCATAGCTATGAGGACAAATCAATTAAGCTAAATTAGTAAATAAGGAAATAAATTCCATATTCCTAAAATCAATTTCTCCAAGTCTATTTAAGCATTTTAAAATAAGTTCATCTGTTCGACTTAGGTAAAATAGACCAATTCAACATGGATACTCTTTAATGAGTACACAAACATATAAATCCAATAATCATTTTTGTAATACAGTGGTCCCTCACCATAATAATGCGATTCACCTTTCATGGTCTAGCCGTTTTGCAGATTTCTTTGTGTAATTTGACATGCTTTTCACAGCCCATTGTACTCTGCACCCTGATTAGCACATTGTGTCCTGCGACCTGATTGGTTGTAGACCAGTCAAATAATCTCCTCCGTGCCGTGTATCCTGTACAGTACAGAATGTATTCAGCTTGCCATGTTGACATAAATATTTGATTGCTAGCAGTGTGACTCTAAAGTGCTGTACTCTATGTTTGCAAGTTTTTTCCCCAACAAACTGTATAATGTCGACGAAACGTCAACGGCACCCGCGGTAGCTTACAAAAGGCAGAGGAAGATGCTAACGCACGAAAAGTTGGACATGCTAAAGGATGGTAGAAGTTACGCGAGTGTTTAAACGAGAGAGAAAAGTGTAAAAATGTTAATGCCTATCTGACAGGGTTGGGCGATGTCGACCAATTTGGCATCGCACTAATGTGAAACATCGTGATGGACGGTGGCATCGTCGTCATAGGCGTCGATGAATTAATTATTCATGAACAATTCATTAATTCATAACGAATTAAATATTTGTAGCCTACCGTTTCAACTACCTGACCCGCATGGTCTTTGTTTTACCCATAACCAAATCATAAATAAAGATAAGTTACACACAAATCACCACGTGTCAATCACTTTTTTCCACAGGACTCTTGAATGAATAGGTAGGGTGATCTCTTTTGTTATAACGGTGTTGATAAACTTGGTTGGTAAAAAAGGTGCACAAACAACAGCAACCAACCAACAGTATCTCAGGTTTTCACTAAAATTACTAAGTACAAGTGTGACAGTGAAAGACTGAAACAGTGTACTGACGTTATGACATTACCTGATAGATTCAAAAGACCGAAGAGTCATTAGATAGAGACAAGATTAATGAAATATTTGGTTTAACAACTATAGTGAAACACGATCCAGCGTACAGCCTTGATAAACTGTCCGACGTGCTCTGCTCAAAGCATCCACTGAGCTGGAGCTCAGACGAGCATTACAGTGTGAGTGTGTGTGTGGTCACGTGATGTGCGTTTTCCGCAAGTGTTACTCGTGTAGTGTAGACGTAGGGGTGTTCAGAAATGCTAGATGAAACACCAGTGTAGATGCGGATCGTTTTCTTTCTAAAATGCCATTTTAAAACTCAGCTTTATTAGTGTAAATGAGGCCTGAGTGTGTCATTTTTTGCAAACAGGTTTGCAAAAGGGGTCATGCGGAGGACCGCGATGCCGGCTCATCATCTTGACGTCTATTTGCCATCGGCAAGGGATGATGGCATCATCTATGGACCCAGCCCTACTATCTGAGAAAATAGTGTAGTGAGGGGTTTTACAGCCTTAAAACATCTATGATAATGTTAAAAACTAAAATGGACTACTTCATGGATTTCACTTATTGCGGGCTATTTTTAGAACGTAACTCCCGTGATTTACAAGAAACCACTTAATTAATTAAAGTATCATAATAAAAAATATGAATGAAAAGGTATTATTAACATTGTATTATTTACATTGTACTATATTGTATTATTAAATACAAGTCAATAAAGCATTTTTTTTGCTGTGCAGAAATGCAAGCACGTTTCTAAAAATGCTCAGCTGTGAGCATTTCTTCAGTCGGTTGCTATGTAACAGAGTGTCCCTGCACTACCATTACAAGTTGAAAGTCTTCAGCAGATTATTTGTTGACAGCTGAATGGTATTGTCCCACCCCTCCCCCACTGTGCTCGGACAGCTAGCTAAAAGGTGACACTGATGAACACCGCTTTTTTTTGTTTGTTTGTTTGTTTTGTTTAATTTGCAACATGTGGAAAAATTAAGAACGCTCAACGCTGACTGCCTCGCTATGCTGTAATGCTGCGATACCATTGACAACAACAGAAAACAAACATTCTTTAATGATTGTTTATTTATAAAATATAAATATTTAAATAAATGTGACTGCAACACTTTAGAATATTATTTATAGAATATATTTAACATTTCATATGTTAAAATTAGTATGCATTAGCTATCACAAATATTTTAAGGCTTTTTCTCATCTGTTAACTTTGCAAAAACTTAAATTGTGCATGCTATTTTATAGCATACCAATCTAATATTAATAATCTCAAGATTAAGAATTAGTAATTGTTGTAACTAGCATTAATTAAAATATGGAGGAAGTTCAAAACTGCTTTAATTCCAGCTAAAATGTAAATAATACAGATCAAAGACTATAACAGGAAATGCAGTGAAACATTCCATCCTCTGATAAACATCACTTGGAACATTTTTGAAAAATAATTAATTTAAGTGATTATATTTTTACCTTCAACTATAATAAAATGTATTTAATAAAAATGACCTACTATGCCCCTTTTTACAACATTTAAAATGGTCTTAGATACAGTATATGTCCTAAGAGTTTGTATATGAAGTTTTAGCTCAAAACACACAAACATTTTTTATCACTTTTTCAAACTGCCCCTTTTAGGCTTTGATCCAAGTTGTGCCGTTAAGGTGACTGTCTTTTTAAATTCAAATTAAGTCCTGGTCAGATCACACGATTTTATTGTCGGTTATGAAAGTCACTATTTCAAGTTTACGCGATTTTTGTCTTGATAAAATCCTAACTTGTCATGGGTAACAAATGTGCCAGACTACATGTTCCTTCGGGATCAGTCATCCTGTGACGTTCACGATGAGCATTTTTACCCAAAGCAGTTACAATGATGCTTGCTGACAACTAATAAACTACATTATTTAAGGGCATTTGTTTCGACATTAATAGGATCAAACTTATGATTCCTTTTTCATTTTAAAATATTTTCTTTAAAATCTAAATGCATATTTTCCTGCAGGGTTTCTTTTTAAAAACTCCCTCGCTTGAACTTGCCGTGACTGAGGTGGAGAAAAAGAAAGCACATCAGCAGCAGCAAGAGAAAAACCGACGCTCAAGACATAATCTTTAAAATAATGAGAGAGATATATATATATATATATATATATATATATATATATATATATATATATATATATATATATATATATATATATATATATATATATATATATAACAGAGGTTTGTGATACAACAATTATAGTCAAGCATTAAATAAATCCCTATATTCCACATAGCGGAACAAATCATCCACCCTCACAGTTGAGTAGTGGACGGGCACAAACAAAAATATAATTTGTATTTTTGAAATAAATTTGTCTGCTATCGTTTTTATCTTAATTTTAATGCATCTTTTGTCAGTCAGTTATCTATAAACAAGAATAACGAATAACATTTGAGGAGAAGCCCTTCAACACAAGTCTGCTATATGCGTCGAAACACAAATTGCCATGAGATTGTGTTGATTTGTTAAATAACCTAATAATCTAGCCTAAATAAAATGAAAGTAAATCATTCTCAGTTTCAGAAAACCCTATATTAAACTGTTTTTTTTATTATTAATGAAAAATTTGAATAAACAGGAAATGCTTTTTTTAATGTATTCGCAGCACTGAACATGCTTCCAGATTACCTCGGAAGAACTAACTCTGTTAGAAGGAAGAGATAATGAAGATGTCTGCATATTTGTGCCAGTCTGTCTGATAAAATAGTTTAATACACCTTAGTTAAAGTTTGCATAACCAATGATTGATCTTATCCACCCCTAACTCACTCATATGCAGTAAATATGCAGTAGATTTTTGATTACCTAACCAGCGCATTAATACATCTGCTGATATAACTGATAAATTATGTGCTCCTGTTG
The DNA here is from genome assembly GCF_052040795.2 of Danio rerio. Taxonomy (NCBI): domain Eukaryota; kingdom Metazoa; phylum Chordata; class Actinopteri; order Cypriniformes; family Danionidae; genus Danio; species Danio rerio. The sequence goes on along the minus strand of NC_141026.1, from coordinate 32,209,211 downwards.
CACCGTGTCACCCACGAGACGTAACTCATTGTGAAGAACTAGAAAAAAATGAAACATTCTAGACTTTCTGAGATGGCAATCATGAGGCATCGCAGACATGGTATCGGTTGTTGTGAACTGTCACATTACACAAGAAGAAATGACTGAATCTCATTTGCCGTTTCCAAATCACCATGACACCCAACTTCAATAAAGTCGTGCCAAATTTTTGTGATCTGACCGAGGCTTTAGAATGTCCTCTCAGACAGATTCAAAACTCTAATGGCGGATGGCTGCTTCTCCTTCAGGGCTGTCTATGCTAATGAAGGAGAGTGGGTGGAACTTTCCCCCTCCAATGACATGTACAAATAGAGAATGTCAATCAAAGTCTTTCTACAGACTGTTTTAATGAAGCGTGATTATAAAACAATTGTATTAGTTTTTTTTTCCTTTAGATGCTGTCTATATTTGCACACTGTTGCCACACAACTGTTTAAACTCCTTATAAAATAGTTTTTTGCATAATACGTCCCCTTTAATATAAACAAATGAAATCTCATTGTGAAATGCAATTCCAATGTAGAAATAATATAAACAAATGCCTTTTTTTTACGGTCAACGTCAATCTTTTTGACATTTGTATGCTAAACTCATCACTTACTATCTAATGTAGAAGCAAATTTGCATGAGGCTTTATTGCACTACTGATGAAGCAAAGTGCTGTAATGTGGCAAATCACATTTGGAAGAAAATATGAGCCGGTTGTCAGATAGACAGAGGATTGATATTGCACTTCTGTGACTGCCAGAGCAGAACGTCAATGATTCAACACAACATGTTCAGCTCAGCCTATGACATGTAGAGAGAGGCGTGATCATTTAATTACTCGACAGCTCATATTTGTCCCTATAGAGCCAAAGACTACAACACAGAGAGGATTATGGATTCGAAAGACTGTATTATGCCATGCAAGATAATAGAACAGGAAAAAAAAGGATGCATGAAATTATTGCGACAGAGATACATTTTTGATATCAGTCATCATTTAATTGCATCTGCTTGTAGACATAATGTAGGGGGTGTTTGTTTGTGCAAAACTTGCTGCAGTATTCTGGGATGTCGCCAGTTGCTAGGATGCTTGTTGTTGCTAGGATTCTTGAAGGCTCAAGTGAAAAGAGTTTACAACCAAATCTATATTCATGTCCCCATGGATAAATAAAATTTATGTTTTCTTTTTTATGGACCACCAGGTGGATGTTTTCAATTGCTTCGAATTTTAAGGAACAAAGGTTAATGAATGACACAAGTGAAAATGCTATATACACTATTGCGTTTTCTTTTTTCATTCATGGACTTAATATAACTTAATAAATGGTTTATTATAAAAAGTCAACATTCAAAAACATTTTTCAGTTGTTTGTGTGTTTATACATGTACAGCAAATAGCACATTTTATAACATTAATAACTCATTTCTAATAACTGATTTATTTTTTCTTTGCAATGATGACAGTAAATAATATTTGACTAGATATTTTTCAAGACACTTCTTTACAGCTTAAAGTGACATTTAAAGGCTTGACTAGGTAGGTTAGGGTAAATTGGCAAGTTATTGTATAATGATGGTTTGTCCGGTAGACTATCGAAAAAATATATAGCTTAAATGGGCTAATAATTTTGTCCTTAAAGTGGATTTAAAAAATGAAAAACTGCTTTTATTCTAGCTGAGATAAAACAATTAAGACTTTCTCCAGAAGAAAAAAAGCCCTTGCTCAGAGTGTTCTCTTGAGCGCGAATTAAAAAGCTGAAAAACGGAAGCCTCGTGGTTTTTAAGGTGGACAGAATAGAGTCAATATAAGCTGCGAATAAAAAGCTGGATTCAGCCTTGTTCCTCCTTATCGCAAACACAACAGCAGAAATCTCTATAGATGGATGGCATTTTATGTCACGTTCAGCCTTATATTCTTAAAATCTGATCAAAATTTGCTGTTTTGTCATCACCTTAAGGGGGTCACACACCAGAAGCGGCGCTTTAAATTACGTTAAAGAGAATTATATAAATACTAGCTCTAAAAGATGACGTTGGCGAATTAGTAACGGCTTCTGCTGTTTTGATGTTAGCTGCAGATGTAAATGAATGGCGGAAGAAAGTAGTTCCTAATAAAGCACGCTAAGGCATTCGGAAAATTTTCACATTTTTTCTGTGTTTATTTTAAGAATAAATAAAATTAAATTAAAATAAGTAGCCAGATTTTCAGGTACAGTAATACTATACATCCGATACATATTATCATGATATTTTGCTCCCGATAATGATAGATCACAATATTAGCGATATACTGTATATTTTTAAATGAGGTTATAAGATGTATTAATTTTGTTAACAGCACAAATTTCTTATAATTGCAACACTGATAGACAGTTGAAGTCTGAACTATTAGCCCACCTTTGAACATTTTTTTCTTTTTTAAATATTTCCCAAATTATGTAGAACAGAGCACGGAAAGTTTCACAGTCTGTATGATAATATTTTGTCTTCTGGAGAAAGTCTTATATGTTTTATTTCCACTAGAATAAAAGCACGTTTAATTTTTTTTTAAAACCATTTTTTTTTAAAACCATCACTTTAAGCTATATTTTTTCAATAGTCTACAGAACAAACCATCATTACACAATAACTTGCTTAATTCCCCTAACATGCCTAGTTAACCTAATTAACCTAGTTAAGCCTTTAAATGTCACTTTAAGCTGTATAGAAGTGTCTAAAAATATCTAGTAAAATATTATGTATTGTCATCATGGTAAAGATAAAATAAATCAGTTATTAGAGATGAGTTATTAAAACTATTATGTTTAGAAATGTGTTTATTTAAATAAGGGGAGCTAATAATTCAAGGGGACTAATAACTGTGCCTTCAACTGTATGTTTGATCTGCCATAACAAGAAGTGCCACCTCATGCATATTGCAATTTTGTCCTACCACTATTGAATAATCAAATGTAATGTAAAATGTAAACACTGTATATTCTAAACAATATATTACATGAAACAAAACAAATCAAAAACACAAAAAAAACAAAGCAAAGCAAAACAATACAAAAAACAAAACCACACATCTTTACATGAAAAAATAGGCAGATTTTTCTACCAGTAGTATTATACAAAAAAAAAAAAAAAAAAAAAAAACAGACATGCTTGCTGAAATACTCTGGCTCATTTTAAAGCTGCCTCTCCATTCTAATAAACATCTGTCTCTTCTGTTTATCACCTCAGTCTCTCAGCTGTTCTTTTTTCTTTTCCCTGAACCGCCAGCATTACGGCCAATCAATCGATAGCACAATACAAGGACAAAAGCCTTCAGAGCATCCCTTGCCTCTTTCTCAAGCTCTCAGTCTGGAGGCCAAATGAATTTCAGCAGTAAACACGCAAAGAGATGAGCAGCTATTTCAGAGACACTCGCGGTGACAATAAAAATGGCATGCGGCGCTACTCTACATGTGTGACATGCATATCTTCTGTCGGCAGACACCGCATGATTGTTCCATTATCATCATCTTCATAGTAAATTGTTCTTTTCATGCTCACAGACACATGATTACTTAAAAGGTATGAAAATGCAGAGCTGCTGAGAGACTTAAAATGCAGCATATCTAAAGATAGGAAACACAATGGGATTTATGGAGAAAAGGCATGTAATGAGCTCTAAATATTCATCTATTCATATTGCTTGTAACAAAAATGATTTTTGTATTGATTTTTGTAATGACAACACTAATATATGTTTAAAAAATCTATATAGAAATGACTTGATGAGCAAACTAAATTAAAAACAATTTGATTCCTTGGATTAGACTAAAAATGGTATTTCAACCATCATTTAATAAAAAAAATATATAAATTTAAATTTAAATGCTGTCTTCATTTACTCACACAATACTTTTACTGTTTTGTCGCACTATACTTTAAAAAAAATTATTTATGTGTTCATTTGCTTTAAAAGATTTTTTATCTTTTATATATTGCAGTTTAAAAATGAAGAATGAGTGGGTTTTAAAGTAATTTAAGGTTATTGTTACATTTGTTTTTAATGAAATCAAATAATTATTATAAATGATCATGACTTGATTAAAATAACTACATTTAGGTGCACTTGGCATTTTAATACCTTTTGCATTTTATGGAAAAAAAGAAAATACATTGTGTTACAACAGCATAACTGTAAAGGATATAAGAACTGTAAAGAAAAAAAAATTAAATTTTAAGGGTTTTGAAGATAAGAGGATTCTATCACAGTATGAAAATGTAAGCAAGCACGTGTTCTCTTACAAATGCAACCTACATTATTTTTTTAAAGTAAAAATTTGAAATAAAAAACATTGCTAAAGAGACAGAGTGAATATAAAATAAAGTTCCTAAAAACAAAACTAATTAAAACATAAAAACACATGAAATCCAGAAAGACACAATGTGATAAGAAAAACACTAACAGAACCTAGTGTGTAAAAAGAAACATTAAAAAAAAAAGTCCTTAAAGTTTGATTGATGGTTTGTTTGTAGGGCTGCACGATATTGGAAAAATCTTGACATTGCCCTATTTTGTTTTGCTGCGATATACAATTATAAATATAAATTCAGCAGATGATTTGAATAGCTCCATTTGTACAGAATTCATTAATTTAGACCGATTGGGATGATCAAGTCTTTGTCTATGCAGTGCATCTGCATACATTAATTTTAAATTACAAGCAAAAATAAATAAATAAACAGTGCTTTATGGTTTTCTGGGGAGTTAAATGGTATGCAAGTAGAAATTGAACAATCAAATAATTATAAATAATTTAAAAAATTACAATATCTTTAAGTTTTAAACTTTATAAATAATCTAACCCTGGGATGTGACTATTGCAGATACAAACATTGCAATATCAATGCTCAAACAATATTTTGTTCAGCCCTATTTGTCTGTTTGTTTGTCAATTTTCAAAACAAACAAACAAACAAACAAACAAACAAAGCAAAGCAAAGCAAAGCAAAGCAAAGCAAAGCAAAGCAAAGCAAAGCAAAACAAAACAAAAAACGTGAATGCACACATTGTGATATCAATGCACAAAACACAAAAACGAAACGAAAAACAAAACAAATTACGGATGCAGAATGCACACATTTCGATATCAATGCTGAATGAACATATTGTGCAGCCCAAAACAAAACAAAACAAAACAAAACAAAACAAAACAAAACAAAACAAAACAAAACAAAACAAAACAAAACAAAACAAAACAAAACAAAACAAAACAAAACAAAAAACAAATCTACAGAACCCCTAAAGAAACTTGGTTACTTGTTTTTTGCAAGTGACAAACAAAACAAAATAAACAAAATAAACAAACAAAATAAATATTAAAAAAAACATTGAGCGGAGAGGAAGAACCATTTCAGAGCTTTTGAAAGCATTGGATTAATGCATTACTTCTGTGAGAGAATGCAAAAACATAAAAATAAATTCCCTCTACCATGCACCTTTACATGGGTTCGTAAAAACAGACCAAACCAACAAAACAAATTTTGGAAAAACATCCAAAAAACAGGAAACTGCAAGAAGTACATGAAAACTGAACAGTCAAAATATATATGATTGCTAAAGAATGAAAATGTCAAAGTAAACAGAACTTCTAAAAAACGCAAAACTATAAAACACCTGTAAAACCAGGTTTGTGTCCATTTATAAATAAAGGAGGATGTTTTATTCTCCTCCTCCTCCTCTCCTACACAGCTGTCCTGTGATTTACATGCACAGCTCAAAGTCACTCTGTCTGGAGCAAGCGCGTCCTGTAGGCACGCATTCCTCAACCCGGCTTCACATAAACAAAACAAACTATCACCCACCAGCAACTGCAGATGCAATCTCTTGGTCCTCCTAATGCTCCGGATCAGACGTCGTCCCATCTTTTTGGCGTACCAAATGGAGGCCAGCATGTCACTTACAAGTCCTGAGGTGAAACCTGGCACAGCGTGGCATTCGGGGTTTGACAGACCACCGGATACAGCGGAGTGATCCTCAGCTCTGATCCCAAATCCCCACCCGCCCCTAGGAGCTGCGTCAAGGTGATCCCATGATGCAGTGCACGAAAGACAGGAGCGTGAGAAAGAGAGCTGGAGACCTCCACAGTGCTTGACGGGTGAACACGTGCACCTGCATGCTGGATGTAAAGGGTGTTCCGGGACTCTAAACTGAGATTCCCCAAGAATGACACAGCTCATTTTTCAGGAATGCTGTCTCTCTCTCCCCCTCCTCCTCTGTGTTTCTCCTCTTTGCTCTCAGCTAAACTATTGGAGTATTTCAGACAGGCACGGAGGAAGAAGTGGCTCACAGAAGACCGATGATGGGAGTGCAACACGGTACAAATGTGAGACAGTAATGTGGCTGGAACAACAAGAGCTTGGATCATCCACATTTAAAAACACTCTGTCCATATGCACCGGACACTTACACTCCATCTTACAGGGACTCAATAAGGAAAACAATGTTTATGAACTTGTGCATGTGACAACAATCTACTTTAAATACCTATTAAATACCTCTTTTGCACAATATTGTTCTGTATTATGTAAAAGTAGTTAGGTCGTGTATGTATAGCTAGTAGTATTAAGCTTGATCTACAATGTGGAAGTGCACTCGTTTTTGCGATTGTTTGGAACTTCCAATTCAGTTGCCCATGGGAGACATGACTAAGAATAATAAACGGCAGAAAACGTTGAAACTGCTTGCTCTACAAACAAGTGTGTTAATGACTATACATAAAAAGTAGAATAATATATTAAGAAAATATCAGTTTGCAACATGAAGCAGCAGAACAAGCTGTTTTAAATGTCTAAAATTCAATGGAAATGAATGAAAGCGGACGTCTTGAGCCAAAAAGACTCCAATGGCTGCCCCTGCCTATATGTCAAGAATAAGATCAATAATTACACTGTAAAAAATACTGGTTGCCTTAAATTTTTTTAACTAAATCAAATTAACCCTAGGAGTCCATTGAAATTATATTAAACTGACTTAAAACAGCTTGAGTAACTTATAAAATTAAGTTAGGACATGATTAACTTATTGTTCAGCTAAAATGACCTTAAAACATATGCTGTCAGGACTAATTGATCATATATTTTTTTACAGACCCTCCAATATGGACAGACCCGATTTAGACTCCCGACTTGAGGTCCTTTGCCATCCCTTACCCTCCCTCTGCTCCCAATGCTTTCCTGTCTGAAATCTTTACTGTCCTATCATAATAAAGGTGAAAACCCCAAAAAAGTAATTACAATAAATAAATAAATAGCTCTTATGTCCATTGTTGTTTTTGTATTTATGATTATGTTTATGTAGCATTGTGGTCCTGCAAGACATGACATTTCCTTCCACTGTATGTCCATACGTGTAGTGGAATGACAATGAAGCTTGAACTTGAGCTCTTGTAGTAGAATGGCATAACATGCCGTCAAGTTGAAATTAAGGTAGCCGTATCTTCTCAGATCTTGTTTATTTTTGTCAAGATTGTCAAAGCATTTTTTACTTGTCTCAGCAGCCTAGCAGTTTCTAGGCTAAGCAAGGACTTTTGTTGAAGCAAGCAACCAATATTTTGCACAAACTTCTTAAGCTATTAGGACATGTGTCTAATCAATGTCACTTTTAAGTAAAAAAAAAAAAAAAGGTCCTGCCCCAATTCGCACATTAAACCCTCAACTTCTTCTTCTTCTTCTGAGTCCACCCATTCATGTAGAAGTTGGCTCGTCTTAGCATGTATCAAGCAAAATGGCAGTGTGCTCACAAGCATCCTTCAAAAAGCTGAAATATCAAATGAGGCACTACAGACGTATGGACTTGACAAACAATTGCATATTGTGGCCACTAAGTCTGCAAATCGGAAGTGCACATAAATGTGCTAAGTGGGATTTAAGACTTCCACCAACATGTTTTTAAGTCTGGTACACGCCAAGCCAACAACAAAAAACTAGCAGTGGCAAAAGACAACTTTTATCACCTTGCAGTTACTGCTCCCATGACTAAATAGACAACAGCCAACTGAAACGACAATGCACATTCTGCACTTGCATGAAAGAATGAATCTTTCCACACCTGAAGGTGAGGGTATCTGAATTATCATTCCACAAATGTAAACCAGACCTAGTGCTGCACACAAACAATCTATCTGCTAACAAAGCGGCATTTACATACAGTACTTCTTGTTCACCATAAAGGGATTTGCTCATGCAAATATATGTTTGATAATCCATATAATTTTGCATCATTTTTAAGATATGTGACAAAATGACAGCCAGCTTCTCCATGGTCCCTCTTGCATTGTTTACTTTATCACTTCAGTTGTGTTCTTGTACCTTGATTTGTATCTGAACATTCAATTAGAGAACAGTATTTTACAGACAGCTGAAGCTGAATCTACACGCTGAATCAGGCAAACTCCCACCAACAGAAGCCTAATTAAAGACAATGGGCTCTATGTAATGATCTAGGTGCAAAGTCTAAAGCGAAGGGCGCAGAAGCATTAAGGGCGTGCCTGAATCTACTTTTGCTATTTTAAAGACGAAAAAATATGCTCTGCACCATGGCGCATGGTCTAACAGGGTTGTGCTTATTCTCTTAATGAGTTGTGGGTGTGTTTTGAGAATAAACCAATCAGAGTCTCAGTCTCATGTCTCATTCCCTTTAAGAGTCAGTTGTGTTGAGCCATGGCGCATTTGCTATTTACATGACGGACATTGTAAGTGCAAAAACTGAACGCTTCACTAGTGAGAAAACAGTTCAACAGAGAATCTGCAGCACAAGGATAACAAGCCTCCTCCAATCTGCCTTTGCTTTCACTTTCTCTTTCGTGGATAGGGAAACGGTGTTGTATGCACAGACATCCATTGTCCTACATAATTAGTTTAGTTTGTTAAGCGCAAAGTTTTGCAAGTAGTCATGAATAAAGTAAAAAAAGCCCCTGAAATGAAGAAGGCATGAAGGCAGCGATTTTTATATGTATGTAGAAAATAATAATTTTTGTAATATTAAATTCATTAAATTCTTTTTCATTTGTAAAGAAATTTGCGTATTGCTGTTTTAAGCAATGTGTAAGCGAGGCACGCTCTGCGCTGGACTTTAGACCTGCTTTCAGCTGGTCTATTGCACAGTCTATTTTAGTTTCTCAAAATAATAACCTGCCAACAATTTGTCTTAACATCTTTTCTTGATCGGAACACCCATGAGTCCACAAAGTGGAACAAATGGATTTGCAATTTAAACAACATGGCAAAAAACAGAAAAATTAGGGTTGGTCTAAAAAATGCAAGACGTTGTGGAAACACATCTTGCACCTTATTGCGCAGAGTGTATGATAGTGCCCAATGTATGGAACACACAGAACAAGACTAGACGCTGCAAAATGGGCCTTCGTCACACTTTACTTTCTGCAGATCTTCCTCTTTTCTATTTGGCCAGAGGAGAATTGAGCCTGATTTCTCCATTTCCATCAATTGGTGGATCACTGGTCTTCAAGTGGCCCTTCAACAGTGATATTCATGTTAAACTGTCCAGAATCAGTTTTGAACCAACTAGACCTACACTAGCCACTACACTACTACCAGCTTGCTTTGGTGAATACAGCATGTCCCACTGTGAAATATAAAAGTATGAAATATGAAAGTGAAATATTGCTATAATTGTTTATCCTTTTGTTGTTCATGCATTTTTGACATCTTTGACACAATTGACATCGTATTAGAAATAAAGGTGACTTGACAAAGCCAAAAACTATCCACCCAGTAGCCATATTTGCAATGCATTCAGGCACTTTTCTCCGGACACTGATTGTTTTAAACTACAACCAAACCTAACAGCAACTTTAATTACTAGTCCATATATTGTGTGCTGCAGTATTGCCCACGGCCCCTAGTTTGGCTCTCTGCTATAAAGCATGACAAAACAAAGTATAGATAAAATAAAGTTAGTATTGCTGTACAAGAACACAAATTGTGATGGTAGTTGTCTTTTAACCCTTTTCACTTGTAAGCCATTCAAAAGTACATTTAGCAATAGTAATAGTCATTTCAGTTACTGTGTGCAGTGTAATATTCACTGCAGTTTTTTTTTATAAAGGCTACTTTCTTCAATTCGGCCTAAACACCCAAACTCTGATGAGATTACAATAACATGAGAAATTAAACAAACCGTTTTTTCAGCCCTGGACTTCCACTGTATGTTATTAGAAAACACGACTACTGAAGATGCGAAGACTGAAACTGCAGTAACCATGGCAGCCTTCTGCCATCTTGGACATTTGGTATCTGCTATTTTTGACCAAAGTGATATTACAGCTAGCAAAGACTTTTAACTAAACCCATATCAACAGAGGTTTCGTGTTTTGAATATGCCTGGAAAGCTTTTCATCAAAGTATGGGCTTGAAGTGTTGCCATATCCACCTATTATACTGTAAGCAATGTTTAATAAATATCTTTGGGTTAAAGCAATCCAGTTTAAGAGTTGGTGTGGGTATGTGGTTATTTTTAAGATAATGTTTGGGACTATATCTTTATTGAGACTATCTTTAAGGGACTTGTTCTTATTTACTTATTACACTTTTCATCATTTATTTAGTTGTTAAAGATACTGTAAAGTGCTTTGAAATGCAAAATTTTTTATCCAACATTTGATGTACTCTCAACAGAAACAAAGATAGGGCGGGGCCTATAGTAGCTCCTCCCCATTATTAAAAACAGCCAATAGCACTTTGTTTTTATCACTGCTCTGTGCGTGAGAGTGGTTGAGATCAAGCACATTAAATGAAGAGCAGATGACAAGTGACTTGAAGGGGGCAAGGCATGTCAGATAGTAGAGAGCAGATGATTGGTCAGAAGATTTGATGACTTTGTGATGTCAAAACAATTACTGATCCATCAGAAGTGACAAACTACAAGCTTTGGATGTTTAAAGCAGATTTATATCTTCTAAATGTGAATTTTGTCACTGTTTAGGAGCACACTAGCGTAACCTTAAAACTAACATACTAATGCTAAAATCTAAAAAAATTGTATTTTAATTTCACGAGACCTTTAAGTTCTGTACATATACACAGCATTTCCGTTAATGTAGTGATCATTACCTATATTTTTGTTGTGATGCGGTTGTAAATAACTGAATCACATGTCTACAGAACAGCGTTAAGTACTAAAATCTAATATAGTTACAGAGTACATGTGGCTATCAAGAATGTAAAAAACACACATTTTTAATCCACAAGGCATGAGGCAAAATATTTTTAGCATTCATAGCATATTTATCAGCAGTAAAAGCTTCCTGTTCAGCCCAAAAATCCAGTTTACAAAAAACTAAACTAAGAGAAGACAGCTAGCTCTGAATCCTCAGTGGTGTGACATCACAATTATTAAGAAATCAAAACAAAACCAAAAGTCTCACTTTAATATAAATTATGTGGGGTTTTCTGCAAATGAAATTATACCTTAAGTGGGCCTTGGTTAAATAAGTAAAATAAAATGTAAAAAATAATTGACATGACAAACACCAAGTGGCATCTGAGCTACTACTAGTGTGCAGCCATTTGTTCAACGCTGCTTATGCATCACTTTTTTTGATAACACATGGGATTTGAAGTCTTCGTGCTCACGGTACATTTAGTGCCCCACCACAGATCCACTTGTCCCCAAAGAGGCTACAGGCTAAAACAAATTACTGATTGTACCTGAGTCAGAAAAGCACCTTATTAGAATTCAAGGCAGAGTGAGGCAGAAACGCCTCCACCTCCAGCTCCCATTACTTTATACGGCTGGACAAAACTAATGCACTTACTGCCCTGCGGCTCCAGCCACATTACTGCATTACTCTCCACTGCTGATGACAAGCACTAAAGACACCGACACAATACGAAGATGGGGAAAAAAGCCTGAGACCAGAGAATATCAAAAGATTAGTTCAAGCAAAAATAAAAACTCTGCCATTATTTACTCAACCTCAAGTCTCGCAAAACATAGCATTACTTTATCTGTGGCACACAAAAGGAGAAATGTTTATGAATCTACAGCTCTTGCCACAAAAATAACAGGGATATTAAGGGGAGTAAGAAAACATATTTTTGGGCAAATTAAACCTTCAAAAACCAACTGAAATCAACAGAAAAAAAGAATGATTTTAGTTCTTAGGAAATATACTGGTGTATAGCCTATATAGTGGAAAGCACTAAGGTTCTAAGGTTTTCTAAGGTTTTCTAAATACTAAAATATTGACGTTTTGAACCATTTCCAGGTTAAATTTAGATTCTGAATGCCTGCCAGACAGGCACCTTATATATGACAGATGGCCAGTACAACAATACTGAACACACACAAACATCTAGAACAAAGCTTTAACAGTTTCCAAAAAGTTTAATTTAGAAATTCAGGAAGGATGTATTAAATTAATTAAAAGTGATACATTTTTTTTCTTCTTCTTCTTTTTTGTTTTATTTCAGCTAGAATAAAAGCAGTTTTTAAATTTTTAAAAAACATTATTAGCCCCTTTAAGCTATATTTTGTTTTCGATAGTCTACAGAACAAACCATCATTATACAATAACTTGGCTAATTCTACCAAGCAAACCTAATTAAGCCTTTAAATGTCACTTTGAACTGAATTGAAGTGTCTAGAAAAATATCTAGTCAAGTATTATTTATTGTCATCATGGCAAAGATAAAATAAATCAGTTATTAGAGATGAGTTATTAAAACTATTATGTTTAGAAATGTGTTGAAAAATCTCTCTGTTGAAGAGAAATGGTGGGGAATAAACAGGGGGGCTAATAATTCAGACTTCAACTGCATATATATATATATATATATATATATATATATATATATATATATATATATATATATATATATATATATATATATTTATAATATTTTAATTATTATTTATTTATTTCAAATACATGCTGTTATTTTGAACTGTCTGCTTTGAGATTTATGAAAAAATAGCGATAATAATAAATGATTCAAGCACCAAATCAGTACATTTTATTAATTGATGAAGGATTATGATTCTGAAAAATAGTTCTGAAAAATAAATGATCAATATAAAATCAAAAAGTTTAATTTTACTAATAAAACAAATGTAGCCAGATTTTGAATAAAAACTTCACTTAAAAGATTATGTATAGTGATAATAATATTGTCATTAGTAATGTCACATGTACAAGATAATTGCTTTATCTACATTCCTAAAACTGCCCCACCAAAATAATAATGAATTTGGGTTGCAACTAATGTGCCTAGTAACACACTTAATGCATTTATTTTTTCAAAACATCCCGTAATTTCTAAAACATCAGCCTCTACAAAACGGTTGATATGTTGGTTTATGGTAAAAGTCCAGGAACTAATACATATGAAAGTCAGACAGTATGAAGTGAAAGACCAATTTATTTAAAAACATGATCAAAATAAAACATGTTTGAACACTAAATCATCTTTATTTTTTGAAGTATGCCATAAAATATTTCAGATTCTCAATGAACATGTTGTCTTGTTTATTTATTTAAATAAAACCAAGATCAAGTGTGGTAGTGCAACAGGATTATGTTTGTTTGATTTTTTTGTAAACCAGCAATGCTGTGTCTGCAAACCATTATTTAAAACAGTCATTATTTAAATGACTTTAACAGTCATGATTTAAAACAGTCAAAATAAGGTCAACCATTTTGTAGAGAAGGCAGTTAAAGGCATATAAACAAATATATATATTTTAGAAGATCCACATTTCAGTACAATGCAACTTGTTTATTAAATAACCAAGAAGCTGATGTATAAAACAGAATCTCACTCAGCACCATCTGTTTGTGTAAAAGTCTCCAGGCCTGTTAATATAAAGACGAAGCAGTGTCCTGTTTCACAACCTCCCCCAGAACATTGTTTGTTGCCACAAACCTTATAAACACCAAATGCCCAATTTAAAAGGGCAATCTGACATTCTGTTCAGTAAACACGAAACGACTCTCCGAATGAGTCAACAATAAAGGCAAGAACTGCACGCTATCTCTTGAACATACAAATAAATATGGCAAAGCTTTACCATAAAACAAAACAGCTTATTGGATGCTACTACATGAAAAGTAGATATTTAGGGCATAGAACATCTACAGTCAATAATTTTATAAATGATAACAAAATCTATGAAACTGTATCATAACAATATTTGGCCTCATAAGGCTGATTTGACCATTTCACCACCAAATGATTTGACCTGCTGGTTGGTTAGTTAGAACAGCTGTGCAACAAGTCAGACAATTTAAACATGAATTATTTACTCCTTCTTGACCCAGACACAGGCCATTTTATCGAACAGCGATATCCTTTCAAGAGAGCCACAAAGAAACCCATGTGATCATTTCTTTCAAAAACACTTTCAGGGTTATCCTTGGAATAAACATTTCAAACTGACAAAAAACAAAACTGTAAATAATTGTTTTTTTGACGCCACTCAAAATGTGTTACTAAAATATCTGAACAATGTTTTTATAATAAAGTTTTCATGAAATCATTATTTTCATGTAAATATGGAATATCAAAGTCATTGTAAACTGGAATTAATGGCATATTTTACTTTGGTAATGCAATGCATTTCTGAGAAGACTTTATTGTGTGAAAATTAGGATAGGTGGTAAGTCTTGCATAATAAAATAAAGTCAGACATCTGCTACTTGAATGCCTTCATAACTTTTCAGTTACTGGTTAACAGTCTAAAAGCTTTAGTTAATAGCACTTTACAGTCTTCTTGCACTGTGACATCTCTGCCATCTAGTGTTTACAAAGCAAACTTCAACAACTAACAATAAAATAAAATAAGATACTTTACAAACAAACAAAATGTGAGAACATGATTTTAAAAACTATATTGAACAATTTTCTTTTTATTTTATTTTCTAAATATATTTGAGTATTATAAACAATTATATATAATTATAAATTATAAAAAATATAGTTTTTTTTCAATATGTTTTAGTTTCAGTTGTGTTTGTTTTGGAACACTAGATGATGCCACTACCAGCACCAATATTGTGATTTTGAGTACCATATTCCTGCCTTTAACATACAGTGTACATTTGTGAAGCATCTGCAAACTGCATTAATGTAAATACCTTCATTTGGCTATTAGTAGTAGCAATAATAAATAATAACTTGTTTCTATACACCTGAAGTAATGTAACATAGCTACAGTAGACATGTCATACATTAAGTTTACACATGCTTGCAGTCATGCCAAGGTCCACAAAACATTTAATTCTGCATTAACTGCAAGTTAATTAATGGAAACAACAGGAAAGCCGCTGTTCTAAACCAAAAGCCTCTATTGTCCCTTTTGTATTGTAAAAGAGATTAGTTGGTTTTATTAAAAAAAAAATCAATAAATAAATAAAAAGTGAGTAAACCTGTTGTATTACAATTGTTAAGTACAGTGCATCCGGAAAGTATTCATAGCGCTTCACTTTTTCCACATTTTTTTATATTACAGCCTTATTCCAAAATTGATTAAACTCATTTATTTCCTCGAAATTCTACACACATGACTCCATAATGACAATGTGAAGATCTTAAGTCTTTTTGAATATGATGCCACAAGCTTGACCCACCTGTCTTTGGGAATTTTTGCCCATTCCTCTTTGCACTACCTCTCAAGCTCTATCAGGTTGGATGGGAAGCAACGGTGTACAGCCTTTTTCAGATCTCTCCAGAGATGTTCAATAGGATTTATGTCTGGGCTCTGGCTGGGCCAATCAAGGACATTCACTGAGTTGTTGCTCGGCTCTATTGATATTCTGAAGCAGGTTTGAAAGCACCACGATGCTTCACTGTAGGGATGGTATTTGCCTGGTGTTGAGCGATGCCTGGTTTTCTCCAAACTTAACGCCTGGCATTCACTCCAAAGTGTTCAATTTAAGTCTCATCAGACCGGAGAATTTTGTTTCTTATGGTCTGAGAATCCATCAGGCGGGGAGTGGATTCCGTCTGGCCACTCTATCATACAGGCCTGATTGGTGGATTGATGCACAGATGGTTGTCCTTCTGTAAGGTTCTCCTCTCTTCACAAAAGAATTCTGGAGCCGAACCTTTGGGTTATTGATCACCTCCCTGACTAAGGTCCTTCTCCCCTGATCACTCAGCTTAGATTGCCAGTCAGTAATGTTTCTATAACCTTCCCTAGGCTTGTGCCTTGAGACAATCCTGTCTCGGAGGTCTACAGACAATTCCTTTGTCTTCATGCTTGGTTTGTGCTTTGACATGCACTGTCAACCCTGAGACCTTATGTAGACAGGTGTATAGACAGGTGTATGCCTTTTCAATTCATGACCAATCAACTGAGTTGACGACAGGTGAACTCTAATGAAGCTGCTGAAAAATCTCAAGAATGATCAGTGGAAACAGAATGTACCTAAGCTCAATTTAGAGCTTCACGGCAAAGGCCGTGAATATTAATGTACAGTGCATGTGATTTTTCAGCTTTTTCATTTTTAATAAATTTGCAACAATTTCGAAAAATCTTTTTTTTACATTGTCATAATGGGGTATTGTGTGTAGAATTTTGAGAAAATAAATGAATTTAATCCATTTTGGAATAAGGCTGTAACATAAGAAAATGTGGAAAAAGTGAAGCGCTATGAATGCTTCCCGGATGCACTGTAGATTAACCGAGCAAACAATAAATTATGTTTTACTCACTTTTTTTAAACCAACACTTTTTGGAAATAGGCTCATTTTACAAGATTTAGATCTAGATTCTAGAGACCATTTTTTAATCCACTGAGCTAATATCTGTGAGCAGTTCCAGTTTAGCTTAGCAAAAATAATTGAATCGTATTAGACCATTAGCATCTCACTCCAATATTTTTGATAATTTTCTTTTTAAAGCTTGACTCTTCTGTAGTTTGACTGTGTACTAAGTTTCTATTTTCTAGGCTGATAAGTCTAGGAACTATACTCTTGTTGTGTAATAATCAAGGAACTATGCTGCTGTACAATAGCTGTAGTAGGCGCAATGCTTTTACACAACACTGTTACCTTGTTAGGGACTATTTTCAGGTCCTGCATAATATCATTGTGCCTGCTACACCCATAATACAGAGAAGTACCTTGATTATTATGCTGAAATGAGAGTATAGTTCCTATAGCTATATCAGCCTAGAAAATAGCAACTTGTCATTTTCAACGTCTGTCTTAGTAAACAATGTAACTGCATAATAGTCTAACATTAAATAATTGCTCCTATCTAAACTCTTTTACCTATGAATGGGATGCTAATGGTCTAATCTGATTGAATGACTTTTTAAGCTAAGCTAAAAGTGCTTCTTCCCGTTTTTCTTTTAAAAGGTGGAGTGTTTAAGCTAAGTCAACTTGTCAATTTTAAGGCCACAAGCTTACACATTTTTATGTAAAGTATTATGATTTAAAAAGATTGATCATCCATCTAAATGAAAAACATGTATAAAAAGCATAGGATGCCACTGGTTTACCTGAATCAGTATGTCACTTTGCGAGTAAAGTGTGGCAAAGGCGGGGGCTGGAACCTCCTCACCTCCTAATGTCGACGGGCCGTCAAAAACACACTCCAGAGACTCTACCTGAAGAGGGGCACGTAACTCAGGTGATAAACATGACTTCCAAAACACACGCTCATAGAAACACACACAAACACATGAAACAACGTGCCCACAAGCAGCTTTAGAGTAGAGCTGAAGTGTGTGAAAGCATCGTGCCCTTCACAAAAACCATGCAGATACTGACACATGACAACTTCACTGAACAAGCGTAATAAAATGAGGAATAAAGTAAAAAAAAGAATGGACAGTATGAGGTGAGTTCAGTATGATGACTGAACTACTCAGAATTTCATAATGATGATCGAATATATGCAGAATACATACAAAACACTCTTGTAAAGCCACGGATCATCATGATGAACTGCAGACACTCATAAAAGGCACACACTTGAGGTTGTGTGGCAGAAGACAGCAGGTGAATTGCCATTTTCATTTTTATGAAGACAATTCAGAACGATTGGACAGATGGGCCATAATGTGATCGTGTGTGTCAGCTGTGTATCAAACTTGATGGTAATTGATCAAATGTGTGTTTTCTAGAGTTGATCTTTGATTTAAATCAATGAGAGTAATCGGGATCTAATTTTGACATTCAAAAAAGAACATTTGAAGTGGTGAGTACATTTCATTGCATGTTTTTAGATGACAAATCCACTAGAGGGCGCTATCTACATTTTTGCGAATCTGAAAATTCTTTAGTAAGGGTATATTTTGTTGTTTTAATAACACGTTATTCTTGCATGCCCATGAACCACTAATCTAAACCCAGAGAAAACTGCACTGCGAAAACATAGTATGACCTTGATTTAACATTGCTTGCATCTCTTTTGTGGAACCCTGCTTCACCGGAGTTATGCTGTGTTTACACCAGACACAGATGAAGTGATTCACATGTTAAGTCAATGCAAAGATGTGAATAGACATCCTGCGCAAATGAGGCGGCACAAATGACGCGATTCACACAAATGAAGCAGCGTGGGTTGAGCATTTTGTGTGTTTAAATCGCTCGAGTTGGAAAATCTTGAACTTCAGCGGACATTTAAGCGATCAGGA
The DNA here is from genome assembly GCF_052040795.2 of Danio rerio. Lineage (NCBI taxonomy): Eukaryota > Metazoa > Chordata > Actinopteri > Cypriniformes > Danionidae > Danio > Danio rerio. Next base: position 32,190,543 of record NC_141026.1, on the reverse strand, counting down.
GCTTTCTCTTTTGGGACACGGGACAAAAGTTCATCATACTGGGCTCGGCTCAGTAGGAAGCACTGCTGAAAGCCTCCACACGGTGTGCTATTTTTCTGGTGTAATTCTTTATTTGTCAAAAAAAAATGTCTTTGCAAATACCATTTGTGTAGAAATGAACACAAGCTGTCAGCGTCAAACTGACCTGCAAAGTTAATTTTACTGAGAAACTGAAGTCAAATGTATTAGGTTATTTATTTATTTATTTTTTTTGTGGTTTCATATATATGTACACTACACTACCGGTCAAAAGTTTGTGGTCATTTTTTTTTCTTTTTTTTTTAAGAAAATGATTCTGTTTCATCAAGGTGGCATTTGTTAAATGTAAAAAAAAAAAAAAAAAAAAAAAAAAAGTTAAATTGTTAAATATTTATTAAATATTTATTAATTGCTTATTGCACGTATTTTCAAATACAATGATAACGCCAGTAAATATTTATTTTATTACTATAACCATTATCAATAATAATAATAATAATAATAATTAATATTAGAGTGATTTCTGAAGGATCATGTGACTGAAGACTTTAGTAATGAAGTTTAAAATGCATCTTTAAAATCACTGGAATAAATTTAAAATAAAATTATAAATGACTTTTGGACATTTACTTTTTAGTGCAATAACTGCATTTTTGATTAAATAAATTCCGCCTTGGTGAGCAGAATACGCTTATTTTAAAACATTTAAAAATCCTACTGACGGTAGTGTAGACTAAAACATGTATTTCCAATGAGCCTGCGTTGCTAAACATAAATCCTACAATAGCACCAAATCAACACAAAGATTCAACAGAATTCACAATTCAACACATACATTATCCAGTCTATTACGTGATTGTTTTTGTGAATATTAGGCCAAATTTGACATTTTCAAAGCAGCCATATTAATAATCAGAATTTAACCGTCCCTGTTTAGAATATCTGCAAAGTTACAAAACAAAGACTGCAAAGAATGTTTTTTTTTCTGTATTCACTATGCAGTGCATCCAAACTCCATTGTAATCCTACTTTTTTTTTCTTACTAAAAAAAAAATATATATATATTTTTTTAACAAAATATAAGGTAAAATATAAACAAACCCAAGCCAGTAGGCTTAAAAAAATAATAAAAATAGGCTTCTTGGCCCTAAGCGGCTGCTTACCTCGCTTATTGGTTAAGTCCATCCCTTTTTGGAGTTAATGTATAGTATTACCAATGTTTCACAGTATAAAAATAACACATGATCCTTTTTTATAATGCCAAAATATATGCTAGAAACTTCCACTTTCAGAGATGTTACAAATTATTATATATATTTTTTTAAACAAATACTCTTCTCTTAAATATTTAACTCACCAAATAAATAAATACAAAAAAAAAAAAAAGGATTTTTACATTTTGGGTCAACCAAAGAAAGTAAAAGGCTAATAATTTAACTATAGAGAGCAAAAGGGTATTTTAAAATATGTACAAAATATTTTTTTTTTCAAAGTTATCTTATTCCACAATATTAAATGCTAACCCTTTATTTTATGGTGTCCATGATACAAAGAAGAATATAACATTAAATACCACATTAATGTAGCACCTGTTGTATTTGCATTAAATAAAATGTACTTTCCATGCACTGTAACCAAGTAAAGGAACTAGTGCTGAACTAGTGCACAAAGTTTGTGTTTACATAATATACACATACACAAAATGATTACGCATAAATTGCAATTTATCCCTGAGTGTTCCAAATATATGTAACACATCACGATGACCCACTTTTATTACTGCAACCCTTGTGCTAACAAACACACTATTTATTCCTCCTGATATAAATACCCCAGCAGAGCTTTGCTGTGCTTTGCACTGATTTCACTGTAGGCCTTTACCAGAACGCGGGCCAGTCACAGGACGCTACAACTGTGGGACATGGAGAGCCACAAGATGTCATCTCCATCTGTGCCGACAGCTCCAGCCAAGCACACAGCGAGTCAACACAATCACATAATCGGGTTAAAAACGCTAAATCTCAGACATCTACCACCATAAATTAATGCGACGTTAAACAAATAGTGCATGCGCTTCAGGAGGAGAACTCCGGCTGTGTGCCACTGAAGCGAAAGGTTAAACAATCCTTAACTGTGGACGGGAGCATCTCTGTGTCTTGACTGCCAGTACAGCGTCTGTAAATAGAAACCTGACCAGAGGCATGTGGTTCATGTGTCGTGTGCTGCAGAAAGCAGGCAGTCACGTCATCGCCAGGGCAGAGAAAGTGTAAAACCGATTTATGGCAAATTTGATCAAAATTATTCAACAATCTGCATCAAGTCGAAAATCAGACACTCCTGCAATTAAAAGGTCTAACAGAGACACTCGCACAACTATAAATGTTGTGTTTCTATTAAATACAATTACATAATAAGTACAATTAAATATGTAATAAATAATAAATAAATAGTCACCTTGGAATTACAAGGTTCTATCTGCGTCCTGAATGATTTTGAGATATTGAGCTTCAAAGTTTTTGCATTCCATATAGCAAACAGTATGAGTGGAACATTTGTTTTTTAAATAAAAAGTCTTAAAATGTAAACAACTTCTAAAAAAAAATCCCACAATGTAAATAAGTTGTCATTTAATAAGAATATGTCAATAACTCAATTTTGAAGAAAATGTCAGATAGAACCTTATAATTCTAGGTGACGAAGCGTAAACGTATAAATAAAAAATAAATGTATAAATAAATAAATGAACGAACAAATGAGTAAAAACATGTCAAGTAAACTAAAATTAAGTCTATAAAATATCGAAATAATAATAATAAAAAAATATTATTATAAACGAATATGAATTTTTTTAATTTCCTTTTTTTGCATCTCATTTAAGACCATCTATTTAGCGGTGTTATTATTTGTGAGAGAAAAAATATTTGAAAATTTATTAAGATATTTAGCAAGTGTTTAAGTTTTTTGGTTTGCTTGTTTTTTAGTTTTCGCTCACAATTAAATATGATTTTGATTTTACTGTATTAACAGTATCAGTATTGTGGCACAAGGTTTAAAAAAAAAGATTTGAGGACCATGAGCATCACCACAACAGATTTAGAAAACAATATTTATTTACTTAAATCTTACAATAAAATAAAATAAAGCTTCAACTTAAATGTATTACCTCCAGTTCAAATGCGTGTCTCATATCTCTGATTTAATTATAAAGCTTAGCTAGGTTGTTATAACTAAAAATTGTGACTAAAAAGGATTCTTTCATAACAAATAATGACCACAAGGTGGCGCTCGATTACTGCAATCACTAATGCCCATAGAAACGGTCAAATCATCACATCACAAGGCTAAATATGAAGAAAATAACCATCTTAAATCACAACCAAACAATCCAGCACTGTGTTCAACAAACAAGGTGCTAAAATGCTTCCTTCTGCAAAGAGCAAACGCCGATGTGTGTCCGTAGCATGAAGCACGGATTCCCAGAGCTCATGTTTGCGCGTCAGCTCGGCCAGCAGCCAGAAACGCACCATCAGCCTGAAGCACATGGACTGATTTAGGAGGAATGCAGGCTCATAGTGATGACAGAGCGAGTGTGTTTTTGTGTGCGTGTGTGTGTGTGTTTGTGTGTGTGTGTGCAGCTGAGGCTGATGGGAGGTGACAGGCAGGGCTCTGTCTGCATGCGGGGAGATCCAGTGATCTGAGCCCAACGCTGCTCCTCCTCAAACATCAGCTCTGGAACTGTAGCTTTTAAAACAGACACATCCATCGACAAATCGCTGCAACACCTGCTTTTTATGGAGGATGAAGGAAAATTGTCATTTGGAGGAAGAACCGTTCTGAGAGCAATAGTAGGTTATTATTAATAGGCCTGCACAGAAAACTAATAAAAATATTTGCATAAAATTACTATTTAAAATTGTCTACACTATTGTTTTTCCGAATGTACGACAATTTTTGTTCATGGATAATAAAGGATAATAATAAAATAGTGGGAGGACCATTCTGAGAGCCAGAATAGTAGGACATTATTAACAGGCCTGCAAAGAAAAGTACTATTAAAATGTCATTTTAATGATTGTTTCTCTGGATTTACAATTTGTGTTAAAACTGATTTAATGTTTTATTCTTTAAAATTTACCTTAATATATTTTTATTTTAAATGAAGCATTCCCATTACTATGCTCTCTTCATGATTTACTGTAAGTAGATACTAATGGCAAACGATTTATAGTGATTGATTAAATATTTATTTTGAAACAAATGGACTTTTTTTTTTTAAATTACAAACAGTATTGTGGGCAACGCATTGTAAGTAGCAAATGTCCTTTTAAAAGTAACAGGTAAAATAACGCATTACTTTTTACTTTACATGAGTTACTTTTTACCTTGCTCAATTGCCTTTTAAAAATATATTGCCGAATAAAAATTACCTTAGGTTAATTAACACACTCAATGATAGAGCGAGCTACGAGGTAACAGACAGTCAGCTCGCACTCATCATCATCAGGTTTCTTTTTTACAGCAGATTAGTCAGTGCACTGTTCTACTAACTTAATAACTCAGGATATTGGTTTATTTCGCGTTAGAGGTGGTATCCGGTATGTTTAAAAGTAAGTACTTACTGAAGACCAAATAGTTTCAAGAAACCTCAGTGTAATTTAATGAACTAGATCGACCGGTTCACTAAGAAGATCTGGTTAAATCAACCGATTCATTCAGGAATCACCCGTCATCGCTACAGACAGTCAGAAACAGAAACAATGGCAGGCCGGAGATTACATTTTTGCAGTGGATTCTTCTCATTTGTAACTCATCACAATAGATTGTCGTTAAGTGCGAATAAATCCATGCAATGAGACAAACTGAACAAAATAGTCACTTCCTGATTAACTGGCGCCAAATATCAACAGTAAAAATGAAATTTACTGCAGTAGAAGAAGCTACGTGAATCTTTTCTTTATTTAATAAACGACTTGCGCCTCAAAAGACAATGCCGACATGCGATAAACGTGTGGTGGCAATTGAAAACAAGAGACGCACTTGACAGGCCTGAAGGCAATTAATAAATATAATAACAATAATACTGAAATGGTTAAGGCATTTTAGAATGACCAAAACAACATTTCAGATGTTTTACAATGTGCTCAGCCTGCTGGTTTGTCCATTCACACACATTAAAGTTTTAAAATCTGTTTTTGCCTTAATATAAATTATTTCATGTACTCTGCTTTGTTGCAATCTGTATCTCAATGGACAGTGAATTTACTTAACTAATAACACAAAATGCACATATGTAGCAAACACATTACTTTACATGCTTTTATTAATCTGTGTACAGCATATAGAGCTCTGGGCTAAGAAAGTTCTCAAAATATAATATTATTTTAAAGGTAAATGAAGGTGTAGGTTCTATAGGTGGTGATCAAACCTCAGCCAGGTAAAGAAAAGTGACACAAAAGTAACTCAAAGGTTATATACTGCATTTCTTTCCATAAAAAGTAACTAAGTAACAGTATTAGTGACTTTTTGGGGAGTGTAACTCCCCCCAAAAAATATTGTAATTTACTACTTTCAAAAATAACTTTCTGATTACGACAAATGTCATTCATTCATTCATTCATTCATTCATTCATTCATTTATTCATTTTCTTGTTGGCTTAGTCCCTTTATTATTCCTGGGTCGCCACAGCGAAATGAACCGCCAACTTATCCAGTTTTTACGCAGCGGATGCCCTTCCAGCTGCAACCCATCTCTGGGAAACATCCACACACATTCACACACTACGGACAATTTAGCCTACCCAATTCACCTGTACCGCATGTCTTTGGACTGTGGGGGAAACTGGAGCACCAGGAGGAAACCTACGCGAAGGCAGGAAGAACATGCAAACTCCACACAGAAACGCCAACTAAGCCGAGGTTCAAACCAGCGACCTTCTTGCTGTGAGGCGACAGCACTACCTACTGCACAACTGCCTCGCCCTCCGCTCATTTAATAATAAATAAAAACTAATGGATTTTAAAAAGTTTTTTTTTTTTTCCATATTAGATTTATATATTTTTTCACAATTACAAACAATACACATTTTCTCTGAAAATAATTGACTAAACTGTCCTGACAGCACAGACTAAAAAAGTGTAAAAGCTTTTATTGCTTTATTGTATCATGTCTGGCTATGACACTGTGGCGGTATGTGATATTTTATCAGATATTCTGGCTAATCTGATATGGCTTTCAGCTACCAGTAAGAGTCCAGCATTCCCAGAACAGTTTAACACAATTTACATTTTTAAATCCATTCTGCAAAATCCTCAACATTCTTTCAATCAAGAAAACGTGAAGATGTAATCATGTTGGCCAAATGTTGATCAATGTTTTCAAAAACAACATGCATTGACCCTGAAAGGTTTCTCATTCATGGTAAAAAAGAATCATTCAGAGTTAGCCTAACTGCTAACATAAGGTAATGAATGCATAACTGGGCTAACCTTCTGACAAATGTTTCCCTCTGCATCCATATTTTAAGAGCTCCATCCGACAGCTGCAGAAAACTGAGTCACTGTACAGCAGAACAGTCTCAGTGGACCAGCTATAATCCATTAATGATGACCACAATAACAAAGCCAACTGTGCACAAGTCCAGTTTCAGTTTAAAGTCATGTTGCTAATTTCTTGCTTGCGGGTGCTATCTTTTCATCTGACACACACACACACACACTCTGAGACTTTTTTTGGGTTCTTAGTAGTTATATACAGTTAAAATACTCCAGTAGTGTGCACTTTGTGTTTACAGTACTGTCATTAGCTTAGCAACACGTGCTAACACACAAGTTTAGCTTCGAGTCTAATATCCACTTCATGTGTGCTCTGTATCTGCTTGCTTGCTTGTTTGTTTGTTTGTTTGTTTGTTTGTTTGTTTGTTTGTTTGAAAAAAGTTTGAAATGTCTTATTGAAAATTGAGGTAGCTTTCAAGCTATTGTTTTAGCAGGTGCTACTGACCTGTTTTCCCATACTGGACATGATGCATTACACTCTGTGTTGAACTTAACACAACAAAAAAAGATAAGTAACATTACTTTGCTGAATCACATAGGTATAGTGTAGCCAAGAGCTAGAAGTAAAGTTTACTTGTGTTTAATTAAGGAAAAAAGCATTTTAAATTGTTTCTTGCTAGTTAACGGTTTTCGTAGTTTGCAATTTATGGGTATTAACGGTTAATTGTTTTTTGTTTTTAAATTGCCTAACTGGATCTTAATCTCTGTTCAGACCATTTTTGATGTTGAAAAGTTTAACCAAAAGCGACATCTAACACTTCCAATGGTTTGAAACAAAATAGTTTATTGCAATATATTATAAAATAAATTATGGAGACCAAATGTGGTGATGTCACTTGCCCAATAACATTTCCTGCTTGTTATCAAACTATTTCATAACTGTAACGGGTAGCAATTCACTCATAACTTATTGTCAAAACAGCTACAGTGTTTTATAACATTATTCATCAATGTGCAGCTCTTTTTGGATTCTCAGAAGCTATAGAAATTAAAAATGTAAAACAGGAAATGCGTTGGGAACATTTTTTTTTATTTACATCCCTCAAAGTAAACCTGTTGTAACTTGGATCTGTTAGATTGAATTTTTTTATTTATTTCTATTTGTAATTTATTTTAAAATGTATTGCTATACACAACTAGAAAATGTTTATAACTTGACCAATTTAACATCAAAAGTTGTCAAAGCACAGATAAAGGTCTATTAATGCAATTCAAAAGCACACACAAAAAAAAAACACACATTTTTGAATCTTGCTTATTGTTAAAAAAAATATACATATTCTTTAGATTTTAAGTTTGCTGTTGTTTTGAAACAAAACTAGCTAAAAGTTAAAAAGGCAGAAGATTGTATATATTTCACATTAAAACATCTATAGCCTTCCAATTAAACATTCTTTGGCAGACACTGGCCATGAATGTGAAATTGAACTGAAATAAAATATATATTCAATTTATTAATAATTATTAAGAGTTTTCTGATAATTAATCATGATTGATCAGTTATCCTGAGAAATAATTAACAACATGCATTCGCATTTTCTACTTTAGTCTGTGTTTGTGTGTACGTGTATGTGTGCGTAAACATGACATTGATGGAGATTCTATCACACGCAACATTTAGGCATGTTTACAGAGAGCACAGAGACACAATATAGATGCCATGCAGCACAGAAATGTGTCATGGAGCAAAATGAGTGGAGAGAGTTTACCTTCATTGGAGAAATGTGTGAATGGGAAACATAGCCGTGTACATTCTCAATCTGGGAGATGTTCTTCTCCGACACCTGCACCAACTCAGGAGGACGTGCATCTCCTGGGATGTGTGGAGAGCTGTGTTCGGGAGGTGACGTAGTGTCCTCATCCTGGTATCTATATTTCTGAGGAGAAGAGACAAAGATTCTCTGTTATTAAAGCTTACTATAAAGCTCAATTCAGTTTGAGTTTATGAAGTTTATGAGTTCTTTTTAATCTTCCAAAATTAGAAAATACTAAGCAACACTTATTTTGATGGTCTCCTATTTGGTCGACTCAGTTTACAAATACTCTGGTTACTTATAATTAGCAGAAATAATAAAGGAGACCATCAAAATTATTTGCAAACAACTTTTGAATAAAGAGTCACATTTTAATGGCTATTAGAGGTTGAAAAACTATTTTACATATATAGCCAATTCCATACATGTTTAATAAAAAAGGTCAGGAGAGTGTTTTCTTCAATGTTAAAAATATTAGTAATGTATTAGATACAAATGAATAACTCAAAGACAGAGCTCTGGGTTACAGCACCCCAATTACATTCAGGAGGTTCACAACTAACTTACATTTCCCTGACTCCAGCATACTGTATATACACATCTGATATTAACAGGTGGAGTTTTGGTGTAACGTCACTTATCAGTCATTCTGCAGTCCTTTGGCTGTTGCACCTAAACATACTTCCTCTTTCTGCAACCCTTTTCTGCATACCAGAACTGAACATTTAAGTGCATCTTCAATATATTTCACAACTTATACAAGCATGTAGCTCCTTGTGACATGCCTACACCTCTTGTTAGACTGAAGTCTGGAGCGAGGCCCACCGCACTATATGAATTCTTATTCTGCTATTTCCCTCTGGTCAGCAGTTCGCTTTAAGAAGTATGCAACATAGAAGTATGTTTGAATATATGGTATCATACAAAAGAAAACGACAGAATAATCTGTTGTTAGTCTAAACATTTTTTTAGATGAAAAAAAAATAATAAAGACAGAAAAGTAATAAAAATTAATTCCTTTTTTTCCCACACAATCAAATCATTTAAGGTGACTATTTAAATGAAGAATGTACTATGGATGCTTTGATAAACTGAAATTTACAAATATTGATATATTTTGTAACGAGTCTAATTACAAAAAGAAATTGCAAACAAAAGAAATGTATAAATTATTTAATTTTAATAAAAACTTCAACTGCTCAAAACACGACAAAAGAAAGAAGTGTAGACTTTTCTTATCGCTAAATCATAATCAAAATCCAAATATTCTATTTTTTTTTTCCAAAGTGATCACTCAACTTAAAAAATAAATAAATAAAAAATCTTAATTAATGAGGCAATAATTTAATTTTGTTATCAGGTCGATTACAATGAAATAAAACTGAGCATTTATTGACCAAACCGATATAACTACTTATATATTGGCAATTACCGAAATGTACTGTTTCAAATTATAAAGTGATTATATGAAGTTTGTATCTATTTAAATAAATGTAAATAGGGTACAAAATTATTTTTTTATTGAAAACTGAATGAATTAAGATTAAATTATTGATTACATTAATGTTCAATTTACAATCAGTATATTAAGGCCCAATCCCAATTCTACCCCTTTGCCCTTTTCCATACCCATTGGTGTCCCAATTTTTTCTTTAGCCCGAAAGCGTAGGGCTAAGGGAAAGAGCTAGATTGCCCTCGGAACGGACATTTTTCAGGACCACACTCGAAACCAAAGGGTATGAAAATTTCACAGAATACACTATCTACAACGGTAACATGGCTGAAGTAAGTTGATGCACAAATTAGTATTTTTTGTCATTATTACAAATTTGTACAACAAAAAAGCATGTTTTAATACATCAATAACAGCAGTCATGTTTTACCGTCATGCTTTTTTTCGCTAAATATAACCCATAATACTAACTCCTGTATAGTAGTCCAACAACATACTTTCATATCTGTCAATCGATGACAGTCGAATCCCCTGTCAGAAAAGTTTAGTGGCTTTTTACAGTGTCTGCTATAATGTTAATGTAGTTTTCGTGTGTTTAGATGATTATGGCCTCAGTGTAAACGCACAGTATAGTTATCTTATTGCCACATTATATCATTATGATAACAGGATATCCTTGCCTTCAGTGATTTCCAGAAGATAAATACCAAAAAATAATGCAACTGGAATAACCACAACAGTCGCTATCGTTGATCTCATATAAAGTCAGAGCTTGCGACGACATACTGTATGTTGAGGTTTTCAGGTGTAAGTGGTGTCCCATTTCTTAGGGGTAAATTTTGAAGCCCTTCTTCTTCACACTCTGTTTCAAGGGCCAAGGGGAAGAGGTAGGGAAAGGGGTAGGGGGTAAAAGAATTGAAATTGGGCCTAAGTCCTAAAAAAGTTGAGAGGATAAGGTAAATATATATAGTAAAATATATACTGTATGAAATTTAATTGAACTGAATTTATTTTGGGTGGTGCAGAAGCACAGTGGGCAGTGCTGTCACCTCACAGCAAGAAGGTCGCTGTTTAGAGTCTCGGCTGGGCCAGTTGGCATTTTTGTGTGTAGTTTGCATGTTCTCCCCGTGATCGCATGGGTTTCCTCCGGGTGCTCCAGTTTTCCGCCACAAGTCCAAAGACATGTGGTATAGGTGAATTGATTATGCTAAAATGGTCGGTAGTGCATGAAAGTGTATGAGAATGTATGGGTTTCCCAGTGATCTAGTGGGTAAGTTGGCGGTTCATTTCTGATTAATAAAGGGACTAAGCCAAAAAGAAAATTTACTACAATGGCAAATCATAGCTTAAATAAAAACATTAAATATATATATAACGTTTGTTCATTCTGAGTCTCAGGCATTCATATTCAAACTGCATATTTAGAGGGGGAAAAAGACCTGATAAAGTTAAACTTCAGCACTGTTTTAGAACTGCAAAACTATTTCAACTCCATTTCTCTGTGGACCACACTCCTGAGATGGGAAACACTTTTTAAATGAGCCAGAAACCCCCGTATTGCACCCGCTACACAGTCATCACAGTCGACCCCAATCTGCCACGACCGTATGTGAAATATTGTGCTGTAACTTTCTGAAAGGGATTCGCAAATTATTTAGGAGAGCTTTTCATCCTCAGACATCCATCTTGTGCAGGTGCCTTGTTGACCCTGATGCATATGCCCTCTTCTATAGCATTCCTGGATATGGGTTAGGAAATGCAAACACAAGTCTAGAGGGAAGATAAAGAGGGCAGGTTTCTTAGGGAAAATAGATGCCCCAAAAAAGTGGGACAAACTCCAAGTTGGGGTCTTATGCTGATTGCTTACAGTAACATCAGCGCCTCTGAGCAGCATGGGGAAGACTGAGTGGATTCGCCCATATGGAGAGATACACGGTAGAATCCCATGCCCTATTTTAGCACCCAAAAAAAGAAAACAAAAAAGAAATGGTGCATTAACCACTGCATCAAAAAAGTACATCACAAGCTGAATTAGATGCAATGTTATTTAGCATGAAAAAATCTTCTCTTTCAAATCAAATTAATCTAAAATATTAATGACAGCATGTGTGCTTGCACTAGACACAAAAAACATAAAACAAACATAGAACAAGGACCCAAAAAAACAAAACCTAAAACAAAACTAACACTAAGGGCTCTGTTTTAACGATCTTAGCGCAAAGTCTAAAGCACAAGCCGTAAAAGCATTAAGAGCATGTCTGAATCCACTTTTGGAGGTAGTATTTTATATTTATGTAGTAACTAATAATTTTTGTAACATTTTATTTCTTACATTTTTTATGCATATGTAAAGACATTTGTGTACACCTCCTTTTTAGACCAGAACACCCATGAGTCCACAATGTGGCGCAAATGGACTTGCTATTTAAACAACATTGTACAAAAACGTGACAATTAGAGTTACACTGGTCTGAAAAAAAAACAACAAATCGTGCCAAACACATCATGCACTATATTGCGGCAAGTGTATGATAGGGCCTTAAACAAAAAACGTATCTAAATCCATAACATATCCATAACAAGGCAGAAAAAAACACAATATAAATAAAACAATTCCAAAACAAAAGCCCTGGAACAAAGCCCAAAATGACACCTAAAAAACACCAAATCTAAAACAAAACTAACACTAAACACATCTAAAAATAGAATAAAGCAAAAACCGAACTGAGAGAAAAAAATACCTAAAAAGGCACAAAATAATACAACCTAAAACAAAGCAAACAAATAAAATTCAAATCATACCTAAAAAAAATAAATAAAATAAAAAATATCAGAATAAAACAGAAATCACAAATTATTTTTTTTATAAAAGAATAAAAACAAACCCAAGTAATAAATACAATAAAAGCTATATCAACAAAAAATATATTTTTTGACCTATATTAAACTAAAACCACTGGCTTGCCCGTTGGCAGAAAAAAATGTGTCCTTTAGAGTCCAGCCATTTAATAAACAGACCGAAGAGAAATGTGCTACAGTACTACCACTGACACTCCAGTAAAAAAAAAAACATAACAAAAAATCCAAAGTCGTCTGCTGCATTTTTGCCAGATCCGCTGTGCACAAAACCCCTTTGCCTTGTTCCTCACAGCTCAAAGTTGAAACTGCACTCCCAGCGGGCCACAATGCCAGCAAAATTGAAAGGTGAGTTTGAACTTGGAGCCACTGCTGGGAGAGAAAGGGACAGACGGGGCTCAGTTCTGGAGATGTTATTACACCGCTGAGTGCTTCAGTGACTCGGCTTCAGGCGAACTCTGAGCCCAGCTTGCCTGGATAATGAGCTGCTCGACTGGCTCAACGCTGGTCCATCCAAGCCCAGCGAACGTCAGTAAAACCTAATAAATGCAGAGAGATCACTCACACGGCTATTCAACCAAGGAGGACAGGTCTCGGAAAACTTGACAGCAGTGAAAAACGAATGGCTTTACACAGGCGATGTCCTTTGCAATACAATGCCACTGCCCTGGAGAAGGCCGAAGCATGAGAGGCGCACGGCTGCTAGAAAATGCCGTTTGATGGATGCTGTGTAGGATTTTAAGAAGTGGAAGAGCCTCGTGCCCCAAATGTCTCGGGTCTAGCCGTGCTGCTGTAAAACTGTCAGCTCTTGTCTGTTTATCTGGCAGAAAACATAGCGAGGCCCAGAGCTCAGCAAACACAGCACTTTATTATAGACGCTTCTCCTTGAATACCTTAGGGAGAGCTCTGTAACACAGGCTGCCCAAACCAAACATACTCGCTCTACAATAAGACTAAGCCATCATTTGCGTGATAAATAAGTGATCAGCATAATTTGGGATTATGAGGTCTGGCACATTCACCTCGGATGAACCACGCAGAACAGGTGTCACCGAGAGCCCAGATGTGTGGCCTTTCAGACAAAAGGCAAGCACTGTTTTCAGACTGAAAAATCTGAATAATGAAAGGAATTCATTTTTACAAAAATAGCAGTTTATTTATAAACTGAAACAATGCTTTGCGAGGAAAAACAGGCTAGCAGGTTTGATGTCGGGAAGATATTTTTAAGAAGTCTTTTTTTGCTCACCAAGGATGCATTCATAGAAGGCAAAAATGATTTTGTGAAATATTAGAAATGTATTTTCTGTTTTAACTCTTTCCATCCTATCGTGGAGATATCTATACAAATAAGAGAAAACCTTTGCCGTCATTAACACGTTTTTACAGCAACACATACTGTATATACATAAATACACTATCTGACAAAAGTCTTGCCACCAATCCAAATTAAGGAACAAAAAATAATAACTTGACTTCTAATTGATCATTTGGTATCAGAAGTGGCTTATATGAAAGGCAAAGGCCTCTAGATTACACTTATTTTACCAAAATAAAATATGATCAGACCTTGATTTTTAATTAGTACAGTAATGTCTTACTTTGCTTCGACAAAAGTCTTGTCACTTAACAGAAATAATGTACAGTATAGAATATAAAGTCATGGTACAGTGGATATTATTTATGACTTCCATGAACTTGGATGACTGAATCCACACATTTCATAATGTTATTAATAACTTATTAATAAATTCATGTGAAATGGCAAAGGTTGCGTTTTTGCAGGACTCCCAGAGTTCATCAAGGCTCTTTGGATTCATTTTCATGCCTCCTCCTCCATCTTACCCCAGACATGCTCAATAATATACATGTTTGGTGACTGGGCTGGCCAATCCTGGAGCACCTTGACCTTCTTTGTTTTCAGGAACTTTTATGTGGAGGCTGAAGATTGAGGAGGAGTGCGATCTTGCCGAAGAATTCGCCCTCCTCTGTGGTTTGTGATGCAATGGGCAGCACAAATGTCTTGAAACCTTAGGCAGATCTCTCGCACACTCCCATACTAAATGTAACCCCAAACCATGTTTTTTCCTACACCAAACTTGACTGATTTCTCTTAGAATCTTGGGTGCATGTGGATTTCAATAGGTCTTTTGCAGTATTTGTGATGATTGGGATGCAGTTTAGCATACGATTTATCAAAATTAAATAAATCTAACTTTTGCCACTTTTCCAATTGATCAGCTAGATGTTCTGTTATTATTTCTTGCTCTTACAACAGAGGTCGGCGACAAGACTTTTGTCAGGAAGTGTGCTTGCAGTACATACATATATACTGTACCTACCCACACACATATTGTGTATAGTGGCATCATTATGCTTTTAAGCATTATGCTCAAAGTTTTTAAAACATTTGGTTAACAAATGGTCCAAACGGGTAAAATACAACAAATGATCCTGGACCAGCTAAAGTAAAAACTAGCTTTGATGCTCCAAAATAGAGCTGTGCAATATAACAATATATATTAAGGTCTACGGTTTCATTTTGCTCTCTTCTTTATTTTGTGATGTCACAAAATACACTGTTTAGGCTCATTTTGAAAATAATTTATAATTCTTTTTATGGGGATGCAGACAGAATATTGAATAACAGCCTTGTAAAAATGTTGTAATTTTTGTTTGTAATTTGTTAACATTGTTTCCATTTTATTTAGTATTTGTTTCTTTTAATTTTGGATCTGTAATCATTCTTTTTTTTTTAAGTTTTATATTTTATTAATTTATTTTATATTTCTACATTTTAATCAAACATATGCCCTGACATTATAAATAAAGTGAGAAATATGATCACATATGAATAAGAGTACAATTTTAAGTATATACACACTTTAAATTGTAAAATAGTCATTTACTACAAAGAAACTTATTGATTGACTTTACAGAAATGGTACAATATTGTGATATATCCTTATCAGGATATGAAATGAATTGTATCAAGATACGAGTTAGTCACATTGCCCAGCCAACTCCAAAATAGCTCAAACTTCATTTTCCAGAAGGGCCGTTGTAAAACTTAAGTCAAACTAGAGTGCATATTTGATCACAACTTCATATGCCATTCCAGTGAGCGCAGCGTACTGTACTTCCTCTCCCTGTGTCTGGCCTTTTCCTGCTGCGATCCACAGGGCAGACAGGAACGAGACACGAGATCATCACATCCCACTTTGACACGTACTTCAACCTGGGAGATGAAGAAAGAGCTGACATCTGAACAGACAGTGTGCTGTGAGCAGAATTAAAATAGTTTCTGCCTCTTGTCTCTCTAGGAAACATCATGGCCCTCACTCCTCCCCAGCTGTCCTCACTGCAAAACCTAAAATTAAACTTTCAAAGCGCATTGCTGCTGCTCATCCAGAACTGAAGCAGCCTGTGTTCAGTCACACTCAAGACACCAGATGACAATACAAATAAAGCAAATTTTAAAAAAAGTTCTAGGGGTCACTTGCAAAATGTTCCCTGAAATAAACTTGCCTCAAGCTGAATTGCTAGAATTGAAAAACATTGTTTATTTTTGCTACAATTCAATTGCATGAAACATTACATACATAAAATTTTTATATATATTTTTTTAATTCCATAATGTCTGTAATGCAATTCTCACTTCTAGCTGTGTTGTAGATGAGAAACATGTCAGACAGCAGACTGCTTCCCGACCAATCACTTGCCGTCTGTGACAATATGCGTCATGTCATTGTGAAGGCAATCCTAGCAACTGATTTCTGGAAACCAACAAGTCAAAAAAAAAAAAAATTTGTTACAGAGTGGGGCTGCATGATATTGGAAAAATCTGATACTGCAATGTTTTATTTTGCTGCAATAAATATTGCAACATGAATACAGATTCACAAGATGGTTTGAATAGCTGAATAGCCATTATTTCTGAGGAGTCTAACAGTATTCATATAGAGAAATTGAACAATCACAATGTAAAAAAAATGCTTTTCTCATTTTGCTTCGTAAGAAAAAATATTGTTTTGTTTCATGTTAAAAAAAAAGTCAAAATTAAGATTTTTTCCTTAAAACAAGCAAAATTATCTGCCAATGGGGTAAGTAAAATAATTAAATTTTTGCTTTGAAATGTACATTTGGACTAGAAACGAGACAAAAATTATAAAAAAAACTTTTTTTGCATAAATCGAATAAATAATTAAATACACATGGACCCTTTTTACTATGGATGTCCAGATCTGTTCACGCGATCGGAAATTGGGCCTGATCATGAGGTTTCAGTATCGGTAGATACTCAAAATCAAATGACTCTGACTCAGACTCAAGGGCAAAAAAAAACTGATTGGGACATCCCTACTTTTCACATTTCTGAGTTTCTCAATAGCGAAGCCATCATAGTACAGCAAATAATTTTTTTACAATCCCATTTGCTGAAATAATAAAAGAAAAACTCCACAATGGTGTTATCAAGACTTTCAGAAAGAGGCAACAAATAAAATAAATTGTATTAAATTGTATAACTGTATAGACTGATAGGGACAAGAAGAGAAAACAATGTCAAATTTACTGTCCTGCTCATACACTCTGCTTTACAAATGCCTTGACAAGCAATAATTATCTTTTTGCAATTTGATGCAAATGACATAATACATTACTAAATACATATAAATATGTTTTTTTTTAATGCACCATAACATTCTTGTGAAAAGGGTCCATTAATTTTTGTTACACCTCCAAACATCATATTTATTTGTGCCCAAATGTTTTAAGTGCTCTTGAAATGCAAAGTTACAGGCCTTAAAAACACATTCAAATAATAAACTTTCACACTATTATGGTTAAACAAATATCAATATTGTGTAAAGCCCTACAACAGGAGTCGTGTGTTTTGCATTAGAAAAGATGCAAAACACCCCACAAAAAAGAAAGAAACCCAAAAGTGGACACATTCCTGGACTGCACAAAATAAATGTCCATATAGAAAATCATGATCCACATCCAAAGAGACCTTGAGGCAATTGTGTTCCTTCAATCTCACTGTTTGCAAGCTTTTTATGAAAGAGCATCTGTGCTCTTAGTGGCCGATGTAACAGAACCCATTGTGGAGGACTGAAAAAAATGAAACATGCTAATCTTGCTATGACACACTGAATAAAATTAAACTAATTCTTGTGTGTCTGCACCTATTTCATTAAAAAATAGCGTTTCATTTAAAAATCTCTTCAGCACCTTGAGCAATTGAACCAACTTGAAACTTGAACTAATGTTGTGCAATCTAAACCCATAATAAAAGTCAAAGCAACATGTATATAAAAAATTATTCATTGGATTTGCAATTTTTTTTAAAGATAAGTGGTTGCAAACAATTTGAATTGGCTGAATTTAAACAAACAAATTAAACTTAGTAATGTTCATTTGTATTAGTTTGTTTAAATACAGCCCATATAGATCTTTTGCATCCACTTGCCTTGCCTTGTAAATCCAATGAAGCATTTATTTTTTTTAAATGTACATACACTAGAAAAAAATTAAATAAAAAAAACTATTATGCAGTTTATTAACATTAGTGTTTTCGTAAGGAGCCTTTAACATCCACAGCCTGTATTAAAGTGGAAAATAGTTCATTTAATTAGAGTAGGCTGAGTACACACTAAAATATAGTTGTTTTTTAAGTGCATGAGATTTACAAAATGTTACAGATCCCAAACACCTACAGTGTGTGGTGTGCCACCACTATGTAACAAACAGAAAAGTTCTGAATGTGAACACATGAAATCTCACAAATTTTACTGAGACTTAAGAATAAACAGAAAAATATATGAATAAAAATGCATGCTGTTGCCACACATTGACAAACTGATCCTCCATCTCTGCCATCTAAATGTGTTTCGCTTTGTGCTGCAGCATAACTGTGTTTCTGTCAGCTTGCTGTTCTGATTGGACATCGTTTCATTTCACGCAATAATCTCTGACTCATATGCGTGTTTGTCACACACACAGGATTTCTGGTCAGCATTTACGATAAATATTTACAATTCGTGATTGGAGCACCTCAAACATTCTTAAAAAGCAGATTAAGTCACTCTTAACACACCTCACACCACAGGAAAATCTGATGAGATCATCTTTTCAACCACCAAGCTAATCGGGACACTACCTGTCGAAAGAGGAAACATCATCTGAAAAAATCAGCCTGATTATCTTGTGGTGTGTCTAGCCCAGGGATGGGCAAACCTCGAGGGATCCTCGGGGGCCGGTGTCCCTGCAGAGTTTTGTTCCAACACTAGTCAAACACACCTGAACATGCTAATCAGTGTCTTTAAGATCACAAGAAATCTATAAGCAGGTGTGTTTGATTAGGGTTGGAGCTAAACTGTGCAGGACACCGGCCCTCCAGGACCGAGTTTGCCCACCCCTGGTCTAGCCTTACTAAAATGCTCTTCGCACTGAGAAAAAGTATATATATTTTAAGAAATCTTCGATAAAAGTTTCTTTGTAGAATCCACACTGTAAAAAATGCTGGGTTCCATACAATCCCTTCATCTCAATGCAAATCGATTAAGTTAACTTTATGGTTTTCACAATTTTAAGCTGATTGAGCATAAAACAATTAAGTTGTCCATAAAACAAACGCAAGATTTGTGTTGTTGCAGCGTATTTTCTTTTAATAAGTATTTTGAACAAACAGCAAAAATATCTTTTGAGTGCAAAATGCTTCTTCTAGACTGTAAAAATGCTGGGTTCCACATAATCGATTGTTGTTGGGACAACATTAAGGAATTAAGTTAACTTGTTTTGTTTTAAACAAAACAATTAAGTTGTCCACAAAAGAAATCAAGAGTTATGTTTCAGCAGATTTAAAATACAGTAAGTTGTTTGTACAAACAGCAAGCATCTTTTTAAAGTGCATGGCATTACTGTAAAAAACAAACAAACAACAGCAATCAAAGAAAAAACAGTCTATATTTCTAAATGTTTACTTGCACCCGCAACAATTAGCTTCAAAGAATAAAAAAAACTGTTTAAGTTTTGATCAAGCGTTAGTTGAAAACAAACAAGAGTAGGATTTACTGCACAAATGAGGAGCGCAACTCCTAAATAACCAAACAAGCACATATTTTGTTTTCGTTACAGATCAAAAAAGGAGACGGCTGTCTGTTTCTTGGCAGCTCTCCCTTGAGATGACTATAATTATCCAGCAGGAAGCCAGCTGTGGGTCCTTTATGAGAAAGCTCTGTATCACTGTGAAGATTCAGACTGGACAAGACTGGAACAACAGCCATGAGCAAATGCTGCTTGAAGACATGGCGAGAAATAAAAGAAAGAAAAATAATCTGACCTCATAGATTTGACCTCTTTATGACAGTGACAAACCTCTTCTTCATTAAGAAATCAAATATAGAGAAATTTGGCCTCTTTACTCGTCTACCAATCCTGCAAAATATTTTTTCAGCTGATTAATAATTAATTTTTTTTACAGTTTTAATTATTATCGCATGAGGATTTAGGTACAAAAATGCAGAATATACTAGATATTTAGATAATATTTTAAACTAACAATAGTCTTGTATGTTATAACTTGTATGTTACAAATATTATACGAATTACATGTAAAATAAGTAATAAAATATTAAAGAAGCATTACAAATAAACAAAACTAAAAACCAACCAGCTATACAGAGTACAGACAGCCTATAACACACTGTCTGTATAAACACACACACACACAGACAGCGTCTCACTCTCTCTTCCATTCACACACACAGACACACACACACACACACACACACACACACACACACACAGAGAGAGAGAGAGAGAGAGAGAGAGAGAGAGAGAGAGAGAGAGAGAGAGAGAGAGAGAGAGAGAGAGAGAGAGAGAGAGAGAGACAGCACAATGCTCTCTCTCTCTCATTCGCGCACACACGCATAGACAGTAACAAACAAGTCGGGAGCCGGAAGCAATAATGTTAAACCGCCCGCTCCAGTCCAAAATTAAACCTGTTACCGACCGCTCCCGCACTTTATTCGAAAATTTATTCCCGTGCCACAGCAATGTGGTCGGGTCCTACGGACAATTTAGCCTACCCAATTGACCTGACCGCATGTCTTTGGACTGTGTGGGAAATCGGAGCACCTGGAGGAAACCCACGCGAACGCAGGGAGAACATGCAAACTCCACACAGAAACGCCAACTGAGCCGCGGATCAAACCAGCGACCCAGCAACCTTTTTGCTGTGAGGCGACAGCACTACCTACTGCGCCACTGCTTCGCCCCAAAAACCGTTGTTTGTTCAAAAAAAGTTTTCGTTTTTTACCCAGACATTTTTAAAAAAGAATATATTTGAAAGCAGTAATACCATGAAATTGTGATTATGATATCCAAGTTTTCCTACCGTCAAAATCAGCCCATGCCTAGTCAGCACAGCTATTTTTATTATTTTTACTTTATTTATTTTTTTCTTCCTTCCTGTTATTAATTTTTGTTTCATTTACATTAAATCAGGTAGGAATGAAATGAAGCAGTCAACATTAACAGGACATTCCATTTCTTCTTAAAATATGCCCTTTAAAAGCATTAAAAAAAGTTTTTAAGCCAGAAATCTTGTATTCAGCCTTTTTTTTTCCATGAAAGCTTATAAATAATGCATCTAGACAGGCGAAGAGGTTTGAAAATTGGGTGCATTACCTCTAACTTTCAAAAAGATTCAGTATTAATGCGTTGGAATTGGACTGCAAGTACGCTGTAATCCTTTCTAAATGTTACAATAAATAAAACATACCATAATGCACATCCTTCCAACGCTGACTTGACTCAGATAGCATTTATCAGTAGTCAGAATAAAGGTATACAGTACATAAAAGCTTGGAATGACACAAAATCGTTTTACGTGTTGTATTCTTTGGATTTCAAAAAGGCATTTATACTGGGTGTTACTTGTTTGAGAATCATTAATTTATTTACAACACACACCTAGAAGCAAAAAAAACATCCCATTGCTCAAAGTTGATAAGGGTTAATTTTGCATGCTTAAAATCTAGTGTGATCAGAGAAGGAAGAACTCAAAGCAGTGCTTATTCTCTCCAGGTCTTCCTTCACATCTTCCCTTCTTTCCTCATACATGGCCTTGTTACATCACATGCACTCTAGGCAACTGCATTGTAAGATGTTTTACACACTTCAGTAGGATTCCCTCTGCTGCTCTAATAGCTTATCAACAAAGAGGGTGATCAATTCTAGCATGCCTTACGTAACGAATCGCTAATGAATGATGCTCATGTGAGAGCATGTGGAACTGCCGGTCACAAAAGGAGCTTCACGGTTAACTGACTAAATGGAAAGTGCTCAGTTATATAAGTCAATATGTAAAAGGATCCCAACTGCCCAATGCAGATCTTCAAGATACAAGAGTACATATCCAAGCTGGAAAGCAAAGCTGTCTTTTTTACAGGAATCTGCAGGGTAATTATTCTAATTGATTTAATTTTTACTGGTTTTCACCAAAAATAAACTGTAAAAATAAAGGTGATGCTGCACTGCAATGCCCAGCAGTTTCACTCTCCCACCGGCTGTCACTGAGCAATGTGAAGCTCTGTTCACACTGGACATGAAAAGCACTGCTCTGCGCTATGACCCCATTCATTTCAATGGCTTGTTCTGCAGAGGAGCGCACCGTCAACTAGCTTGCGCACACGCCATGATTCAAAATAGTTCAGTATCCTGCTCTGGATATTCTGCTCAAGCACCATATCTTTGCATATAGCACTCATGCTAAGCAAAGTTCACTTTAATAATGTGCAGACAGGACATTTATATGCAGTATACTTGTTCCTGCTGCTGGCAAGTGTTTTCGTGGCAATGCTGATAAAATGATGCATCTCAACTCGTTCAATGTCAAAGATTTTTTACTGTGCTTATAAGTATAATACAAGTTATTGAATAAAGTTTAACAAAATAACTTTACATTATTTAATAAAACAATACATAATTATCACAAAGAATATTCAGTTTTAAGCCATGCACCTAGAATTTTCCCTTTAGGCCCAGATTTTTCATTTTAAACGCAGTTCAATGTAATCGCTTACATACTAAAATATTATAAAGTATATTTAGAATAAGAACTATTTATTAAAAAGGACATATTAAAAGACTATCTTTAAGTATACATGCATGCCCTTAAAAAATTAATTAACTATAATGTTACACTTTTTACTTGGAACTTTTCTTCTTCTTCAAAAAAAAAAAAAAACAATTAGCAATTTGTCAGCAAGATTTTACATAAATACACACGCTCACATACATGTATACATATACAACTCGTCAGCCACTTTATTAGATACACCTGTCCAACTGCTCGTTAACAACAATTTCTAATCAGCCTATTATGTTGCAGCAACTCAATGGATTTCAGTATGTAGACATGGTCAAGACAATCTGCTGCAGTTCAAACCGAACATCAGTATGGGGAAGAAAGTTGATTTAAGTGACTTTGAACGTAGCATGGTTGCTGGTGCCAGACAGGCTGGTCTGAGTATTTCAGAAGCTGCTGATCTACTGGGATTTTCATGAACAACTATCTCTAGGGTTTACGGAAAATGGTCGAAAAACAAAGAAAATATCCATTGAGCAGCATTTCTGTGAGAACAAATGCCTTGTTGATGCCAGAGGTCAGAGGAGAATGGCCATACTGGTTCCAGCAGATAGAAAGGCAACAGTAACTCAAATAACAACTCGCTACAACAGAGGTATGCAGAAGAGCATCTCTAAATCCTCAACATGTAGAACCTTGAGGTGGAAGGGCAGTGTACCCATCTTCTGATGGCTACTTCCAGCATGATCATCAATAATCAATGATTTCTTAAACATGACCATGAGTTTACTGAACTCAAATGGCCTCCACAGTCACCAGACCAGATCTCAATGCAATAGAGGACCTTTGGGATGTGGTGGAACGGGACATTCGCATCGTGAATGTGCAGCTGACAAATCTGAAGCAACTATGTGATGCTTTACTGTCAATATAGACCAAAATCTCTGAGGAATATTTAGGATATTGAAACTATGCCATAAGAGATTAAGGCAGTTCTGAAGGCAAAATAGGGTCCAACCCAGTACTAGTAAAATGTACCTAATAAAGTGGCCAGTTAGTGTATAGTGTAAACACGTACATTTCATTTTTGTTACACTGAATGGTGCTAAATGATGACACCTTAAAGCAGAAAACTCATTTGCATTTCTATTACTATTATGCTTAATTTGATGCAACAACAACACAGGACATCTCATCTTTGACCCATATACTACTTAAATAATGTGTTTTTCTGATATTCATTTGTAAGTATTTTCACTGGGTCATCGTTTATCAGCAAGTAACAGCTGTTAAGACCAGCTCTGTTGTAAAGAAACCCATTTCATACAGTTTGGCATTTTAATTTTCACAGCGGTATCTATTTAAGGAGGCATTAGAGTTTGATGACAAAGACAGCAGGTGGGGAAAGCGGGAGGAATGAGGTTGATACTGAAACCTAATAAACAGCTCTGCAGGCCAGGGGAAAACAAGCTGTCCACAGCATACCAAACATCCTTCCGTCAAAATCTCTGTCAGAGAAGAAATTACTATGGCACGCATCTGCTGACCTTTACATCACATCTACCAACCTCTGTAGCTGCCAACATGGGATCAAGTGTTTCTGAAGCCACTGTAGATGCTCTAAATCCATGATAAACCAGTTTAATGTGTATTTATTTAATGTAGATTTATCACTGACAGCGGAAATAAACAGAAGCTCAATCAATCATAGACAGTTGAAGTCAAGATTATTAGCCCCCCTTAAACGTTTTTTCTTTTTTAAATATTTACCAAATGATGTTTAACAGAGCAAGGAAATTTTCACATTATGTCTGATAATATTTTTTCTTCTAGAGAAAGTCTTATTTGTTTTATTTTGACTAGAATAAAATCAGTTTTTAATTTTTTAAACACCATTTTAAGGACATAATATAAGCCCCTTTAAGCTATTTTTTCTTTGATCTTCCACAGAACAAACCATCATTATACAATAACTTGCCTAATTACCCTAACCTGCCTAGTTAACCTGATTAACCTAGTTAAGCCTTTAAATGTCACTTTAAGCTTTATAGAAGTGTCTAAAAAGATCTAGTCAAATAATATTTACTGTCATCATGGCAAAGATAAAATAAATCAGCTATTAGAAATGAGTTATTAAAACTATTATGTTTAGAAATGTGTTAAAAAAAATAAACAGGGGGTCTAATAATTTAGGGCGGCTAATAATTCTAACTTCAACTGTATGTGTCAATATGTGCTTTAGTTCACAATTTTGTAAAACACCAAAAACATACTTTGACTTTTACATAACATTTGACTGCAGTTATGGTATAATAATGGTACATTGCAGTATGACAACAATATTTGTTCCTTTTCACACTAATGATATTTACAAGGACATACTTTCAACAAATAAAGTAATATTTTCATGCCATTCTTAGCAAAACACCAATAAATACCACAAAAACAACTTAATGTTTACGATTTGTAATTCAAATATGTTTGCCATGGAGTCCAGTTAAGCACGATTAATTCCATAAAAGAAAATAATCTATGTAAAATCAAGGTACCACTATGTGGTCAGAGTACCCTTGTCTCTTACGCTTGCGTTCAGAAACACTATTGGTTGGGTTTAGGGAAAGGATTAGGTCAGAGGTTTTCTAGTAGGGTTGCATGATACTGGAATTTGTACCAATGGATAATGAAGTTTCAAAAATGTCCATTTCCAGCTGATGTTTGAGCGCCATTGAGTATGTTTTTAAACAGCGCTGATTTGCCATTGTGTTCACGTGATCAACAGAAATGACAGTGATTGGTCATGAAGGTCATCAGTTCACCACACTCACCACTGTTTACTGAGTGTAATTACAGATACAAGGACACTGGAGTGTTTCAAAGCCAAAATTCATCAGTGGATCCCTCGTATGTCAGCTTACAGACAAACCAGCTGATCAACGTGACAGAACATAAATCGAATACATAAGTTAAAAGAAAAGAGCAAACCTTCATTTTACACAAGAAAAAAACAAGCATATCACACACTCATTCAACACTTTCTGTGTGGCAAGCACATCCCAGGATTAAATCAATGCTATGCAGAGCTCAGCTTAACTTCATCTGACAAATGCTTGGGGTTTAAGCAAAGCAAAGAAGCATCTGAGGAAGGATTCATGTGTGCATGTGAGCTTTAATTATCAATGTGGAATCTTGTGTATCCAACAGGCTTCACTGCAGTCAGGCGTCTTTAAAGCCAGATGACAGCATGGACAGAGGTGCTGTATTATTTAAACAACCTTCAGTCCCCTTCCCACAAACCTACTCCAATTTTTATCTCTTCGGCACTACAGTAAACCCACCAGACCAGATATTAGCAAGCTGTTTCTGATTTTAAAAACCTGTGCTTAATATATTATGCTGGCTCTGATCAGGAAATGTATAGCTTTATTTTTAAAAATAAATAAATAAAACAAAAGTTTTGAATGAGTGTGTAGGTCAACAAGAGATGTAATAATTGGTTTATAAAACAGGGGTCTTAAAATGTCTTACAATTCAAAACCAAAATTGTAGGCCTTAAAAAGTCCTACATTTACTGAAATACTGTGTTGTAGTTCTTAAATCTTTTTTTAAACGGGTTTTAAATTGGTGTCCAAGCGACACACGAGTGATGCACGAGCATTTTCCAGGCACACCTAGTTTAAAACATCTTAACTTTTCCAAATACGGCGAGCGCACCGCAATTCATGCAAGTAGAACTAACCAATTCTGCTTTACCCTTTGTATGGAATATACACATTTCAGTACCAGCAGACTAATTACTGTACCTCAGATAAACACAGCACACCCAAACACTGCAGTGTTGTTTAATTCTCCTTAAATTTGTATCAAAGCTGCAGCAATAGTTTGTCCATTTGTCATCCTCTGAGAAAATTGTTGACGTTCGCCTACTGTAGTTACAGAAAAATGGCAGGGGAACGCGAGTGCCAGCACAAAGCGCATTGAAAGTGGTGAAGGAAACCACACGCTCGTGCTAGTCACTTCAGGTCGAAAAAACAACACACGCGAAAATGAGTGCCATATAGCAGCAGTGAGGAGATTGTAAATAAAAAAGGATGTTAGGATGTCGCCAGAGTGGCTTTTTGGTTTCTTTTCTTGTGCATCCCAGCCACTAGCACCCAATATGAAAAAGTCCTAAATTTACAGTGATAATGTATTGTAGGTCCTAAATCTTTTTTTTAAACAGGTCTTAATTTTAATTTATTCGTATTGCTACCCAATCTGGCCAAAACCCAGACAATCACCAACAATCCATCTCAATAAAACTTTAAATTTGTTATTTAAAAAGGTCATTTTTAACTCTATTTATCATAATGGTATAATTATTTTCCTTACAATAACGTTTGTTTAAAAGATCTCCATGTTTTTACTGCTGAGGACACAAATCTGGACAGATTGTTGTCAATAGATTTAGTTTATTAAAGTTTTAAAAACTTTTAAAACATTTGTTCATTTTTTTTTTTAAGGAAATTTTATGTTCGGAAAAAAAGTATATGGATACAAGTAGAGCTTGCTCGTTTTTACACAATATTTAAAATATTTAGCTAATAAATAACATCTAAAATATTTGAATTGTGTATTATTAATGTATAATTGTATTATTAAATGTAATAAATTATAAAAAAATTTTTGATAGGTCAAATAAAAATCTTTTCCATCTGGGCCATTTGATAAAGCGTTTTATGAGTCTAAACATTAATTTATAATGGTCTAAAAAATGTACTTTAAAAAGTCTTAAATTTAACTCTGTGAAACATGCAGAAACCCTGTAAAAATAATTAATCAATTAGTTTACAAGAGTAAATAAAGTAAGTGTTGGTAAACAACTACTGAATACAGCAGTTAGTAATATAGGTTCTAAACATAAGCTGCCCTTTTTTTTGAATTAATGTACAGTTGAAGTCAGAATTACTAGCCCCCCCTTTTAAATTTTTTTTATTATTTTTTAAATATTTCCCAAATGATGTTTAACACAGCAAGGAAATTTTCACAGTATATCTGATAATAAATTTTCTTCTGGAGAAAGTCCTATTTGTTTTATTTTGGCTAGAATAAAAGCAGTTTTTAAAATTTGAATAAACATTTTAAAGGTCAAAATTCAAAAGATAAAATAAATCAGTTACTAGAGATGAGTTTTTAAAACAATTATGTTTAGAAATGAGTTGACAAAAATCTTCACTTTGTTAAACAGAAATTGGGGAAAAAATGAACAGGGGGGCTAATAATTTTGACTTTAACTGTATGTGAATACTTAAATTATCTAGTGTTAATTCACACGGTTTTACTTAAACACAAAAATAACAGCTATATATACAATATATATACAATAATAACAGCTGATATTCAATGCACTGAATCTTATTGTAAAACAGTACTCAAATCTCGTGATGCTACGTATTCACTGTAAGCTCTTGAAGTTTTACTTATTTATTATTGTGTGATTCACTATCCTGAAAAAGGGAAGCAAGATGCAGTCCTTATAAATAAAACATTCACCCAGTGAGGACTCAAGCAGAGCATCATCTTTATTTAGACAGGTCTAGGTTAAAATTATCTCGATCTGAGCTAGCCCTACACTGCCAGAGACTGATGGTCATTAGGCATTAACAAGGGCTTCCCCAAGCTCTGTGATCTAATGCTTAGACGAAAAGAAGGTAAGCTATAACGACAAGAAGCTTTTTAGGACAGATCAGTCCGTGAAGGCGCAAAGTGAGAAGCTGTAATCCTCTACACTCTGGGCAAACTGCAATGTTTAGTAGACTTAGAGAGAGTGAAAATCATCCATGAAACAAACAAACACAAGAATTCACACATAGTAGATTTAATTGGGACGCAGGCTAAAAGACACCCAGAGGACCAAGCGGTTATGTAACTAAAAGAACTTGCCATCCCGCTCTGAACTAGACAAGCATAAAATGAATTGAAAGGAATCTTAGGCCTGGGCTTTATTTAGTCCTAATCAAGAAAGCAAACAATTATAAGATGCTGCATTCAATCAAGCTGAAATCAGTCTATTTCAGTAAACAGAAGCCAAGAAGTCCCTCA
This sequence comes from Danio rerio, assembly GCF_052040795.2. NCBI lineage: Eukaryota > Metazoa > Chordata > Actinopteri > Cypriniformes > Danionidae > Danio > Danio rerio. The sequence goes on along the minus strand of NC_141026.1, from coordinate 32,161,739 downwards.
GGACTTTGTTATTTTTAAGTACACCAAAGTGGTGGAAGTAAAGGCATAAGGGAACATACAATACGCTAGCTAGGTTCAGTCTGAAAACTTGCAGAAGAACACCCTCGGCTCTTCAGTCTGCCAACATTCAAGATCTCATTGAGGCTTTCAATTTGTCAGAACAAATGGAGACTCTGCGAGACTTCCAACTTAATCACCCACGAGTACCAGGATCACAAGCAAAGGAATGGATAGCTGCCATGAGGATGTAACCTGGAGCATATGTTCAGATCTTATCCTACGAAAGGTGTTATCAAAATTCCTCTCAGTGTGAGAAGACAATTAGCAGCTCAGTGCCAGTTTTTACTTAAACAACTAAGTTTAAGTAAATGCCCCTCATGCATCTTTCGGAATGAATCTCGATACAAATTCAAAGCAACTCCCTACCTTGCATCCAAACATAAGTGAGATGGTGCTGTTGGTGCATGCTACTTTACAGTGGCACAACATTGGCGAAATGCAATCCAAGTTTTTGATGCTGAGAGACATTCTCTCTGCGCTTGGGCACTTCAATCCATCAGCGGTCGAGGTGCCGGCCGACAGCTTCCACGAGTGCTGCCCGCTGCCTGCTCTCGATGTGCACCCTCATCTCTGTGGCAGGGGGAGCAGAAGCAGCGGCGTGATGCCTTCATCCAGCGAGCCCTTGTCAGTTGAGTCCACTCCAATCTCCAATCTCTTCGCTTGACTCGACTCAATCGGCCCGTCAGATTAGAGCGCTCCCGAAGAGAGCTGCACTTGAGGGAGCTCTGGAGGAGCCATGCTGCCTTCCGTGACCAGGGGGTGTTGCGGTACGAGGAGGAGGAGCAGGAGGAGGGTTAGAGGGCACAGGGGTCTCGTGTCACACGGCGAGGAACCCTCCGAGATCCATCAGTGCTGCTGCGCTTCCACCTGCTGCAGAGGAGCCGCTGCCATGACTCGGAGGAAAGAGGAGCAGCTTCGGACGCTTCCCAATCAACTATCCAAACAAGACGCTGCAAAACGGCGGAGACCGAGAGAAAGAGATAGAGCGAGAGAGAGAAGAGGTAAGCAGACTGAAGGGGGAGGGGCGAGCAGCAGCGTTCAGCTTATTACACAGTTCACTAGAGAGAAGCTGAGGAGTTTCTGAGCCGACGGTTGCGGAGAGCCGACTGGGAGATGGGGATAAAAATGATCCGCTCCATTTAGAGGTGAAACGGGGTGACATGGAGAGTGCTTTCTCAACAGATTTACAAACACGAGGACACCAGAGGAGGGAAGACTGCAGCTAGAATGACCTCCGATGTGCAGTTATGAAATCTGATCTCAAAGAGCAATAAGAGGGTGAAGGTAAAAACTTGACAACCTAAAGCAGATGACAGTAGTTTATCATCCAGATGGTTGTCATGCATTCACAAGTCAGACCGATACTTCAACCAATGGTGTTCTTACATTTTAAACAAGTTATATTCATAAGGATTAGGTCCAACCCTAAGAAAGAATGGAATTACTTTGTGTTTCAAGTGTTCATGAACTCTTCTCTGGAAAACCTGCCACAAAAACATGTTCATATTACATCAGCGATATTTTATGTAGGCATCATTAATTTGTGTTCTGCAGAAATAATAAGCATGCTGGATGCTTTGAGCATACTAAAAGTTGTCAAGCTTATTTATAAACTAACACAAACAATATTGAAGAAAATGGTCATTAATTTGGCAGAAAGCGGTCTTTAATCTAGAGCTGAGAGTCGATTCCAAAAAAATCGATTTTGAGGTGTTGAGAATGGAGACTCGAGTTGGAATCGATTACATCAAGTGGAATCGACTCGTCTTTTTTTTAACAGAGCTAATCGTTAATTAGACTCTTGTTTGCTAATAATGATTGGAAGCCCAAAGCTTTTTGGTGAACAGTTACTTTCAGATGATTTGCTTCAATGAACCTGGTTCAGATAAACCATTTCAGGTAAAAGCAGCTACTTTATGTCATGATGAAACATTCAAATAAAGCCCTACTGTATGTGAATGCTTACTGCTGATTATAACACTTCCAATTTTTCCATCACATTACTAGAAAATATCTTAAAATAAAAGTTTCTACAGTGAAATGGTGTGCCTCAATATAAACAAAGGTACACAATTGCATAATTGGCCTATAAGTACATAAATATAAGCCAGCCTCATCAAACCATTGATTTATTCCAATTACAAGCCAAAAATGAATTATTTAGAACTATAAAAATCTTGATCATTCTAAGAAAGCAACTATCAATTACCTTTATATTTTTTGTTAATAAACTAAAGGTTAACCTTTTCTCAATGTATACACTCAGTCCACTTTATTTGGTACACCTGTCCAACTGCTCGTTAACACAAATTTCTAATCAGCCAATGACATGGCAGCAACTTAATGCATTTAGGCATGTAGACATGGTCAAGATGATCTGCTGCAATTCAAATCGAGCATCAGAATGGGGAAGAATGATGGTTTAAGTGACTTTGAACATGGCATGGTTGTTGGTGCCAGACGGGCTGGTCTAAGTATTTCAGAATCTGCTGATCAACTGGGATTTTTAATATTTCCATTACCTTATTGAATTTATGCCACAATGAATTAAGGCAGTTCTAAAGGCAAAAAGGCGTCCAAACCAGTAGTAGTAAGGTGTACCTAATAAGTGGCCATTGGGTGTATACTGTACTATATTTAAAATGTTATATTCAATTCAATTAATTTTTATTTCTATAGCGCTTTTACAATGTAGATTGTGTTAAAGCAGCTTAACATACAAGTTCTAGTCAATTAAAAACGTGTCAGTCCAGTTTTCAGAGTTTAAGTTTAGTTCAGTGTGGTTTAAATTATATTTACGACTATCACGAGGAACAGACTCTCAAAATCAAGTCCACCCTTTTCCAGTATCTCATTTTTAATTTCTATACAATTCTTAAAAGAGATGCACAAATGAATTGGAGATGACACTGAATTTACTTTAAATCTGATTGACTCTGAAACCACAGGATTAAGAGTCATTAGTGTAAAAAAAACAGTTTTTCACTTTAATCTAAAACACACAGCAAAGGCCATCAGCTAACAGTCGGTAATTTACATTAACCGATACTTCTTTAACACTTTGTGAACATACTGAAATTAAGTCAAAAGGTAAATTATTGTTCATAAAATAATCAATAAATGATAAATAAATGCTTTAGCGGGCGTCACAGTGGCGCAATGGGTAGCACAAGAAGGTCACAGCAAGAAGGTCGCTGCACTGAGCCTTTTCTAGGTCAGTTGGTATTTTTCTATGTGGAGTTTGCATGTTCTCCCCATGTTCTAAAGACATGCGGTAAAGGTCAATTGAAAGCTAAATTGGCCGTAGTGTATGTGTAAATGCAAAAGTGCATGGGTGTTTCCCATTGGATTGCAGCTGGAAAGGCATCCGCTGCGTAAAACATATGCTGGATGAGTTGACAGTTCATTCCGCTGTGGTGACCCCTGATTAATGAAGGGACTAAGCCGAAAAGATAATGAATGAATGAAAAATGCTCTAGCTAAAGCATAATGTTACAGCCACATTCTTTAATGTCAATATTTTTGTCACCATTTTTTCTTAACCAAATGCATTTCTGTTATAAAACCTTACGTTTCATGCCTATTCATAAATATTATGTCCACTCCCCCTTACTTGTTAATAGTTTTTTTATATAAAATGGAAGATCATAAAAAGGCATATATAGCCCTGCTATCATCATGAGGAATTGTGTAATTGTTAATAGTTTTCATTTACTAATTAGGGAATTTAATTTAGATAATTTGTCTAAAATGTGGAATGAACCACGGAATAAACCACCAACTTATCCAGCAAATTTTACGCAAAGGATGCCCTTTCAGCCGCAACCCATCTCTGGGAAACATCCACACACACTCACATTATTTTGTGTTGCGTTATTTGGTTAGTGAGCAGCAATAAATAACACTTTAAAATGTAAAGATTTTTCATGTTATTTTCTAAACTAGTAGCGTTTTAAAATTAATGAATTCATAATCATGCTAACCATGAAACCCTGATTATTCCTCAACCAAAATCTATCATTATTGCATCCCTGATTAGTGTATGTATATACACACACACACACACACACACACACACACACACATACACACACACACATACACACACACACACACACACACTTGAAACCACAAGTTTAAATACACTGGTATAAAAAGGTACAAAACCAAAAAAAAAGTCAGATGTTAATGTGACTAATGTTTTTCTCTTTTAGGTAAGTTAGGAATATATAATTTGTTTGTGTTATGCTTAATAGCAGAATAAGGAGAGAGATGTATTTTGGAAAATCGTTATAACATTTCTTGAAAGTCAAGTTTACATAGAATATGATTATTGTGCCTCTGAAAAAGCTCAGACGATGGTGTCAAGGTTTGGGAAGTTTCTGATTGACAACATTTGAGTTAATTGTAGGCACAACTGTAGAATAGTATTTAACGAAAACCTAAAACACACTGCTTCCTTTTGTGATAACATGGGAAAATCAATAAGCCAGAATCAACAAAAAAGCCAGGTTAAAATTTGTTAAATTACACTGGGAAAAAGAATAATATTTGGAGACATGCCTTGTGGTCTGATGGAACTAAGATTGAACTGTTTGGCCATAATGACCAGTGTTACATTTAGAGGACAAAGGGGAAAACTTACAAGGCTAGGAACACCATCCCAACTGTGAAGTATGGGGGCGGCAGCATCATGTTGTGGGGCTGTTTTGCTACAGGAGGGACTGGTCCACTTCACAGCATAGATGGCATCATGAAGAAAGAATATTATGTAGAAATACTGAAGCAACATCTCAAGACATCAGCCAGGAAATTAAATCTTGGCCACAAATGGGTCTTCGAAACAAACCATGACCCTAAGCATACTGCCAAAATAGTTAAAATGTGCTTTAAGAACAACAGAGTGTATATTTTGGAGTGGCCATCACAAAGCCCAGATCTAAATCATATGGACAATTTGTGGGCAGAGTTTGTTGTTTGCACTACAAAGAGTTGTGCGAGCAAGAAAGCCTAAAAATCTGACTCAGTTACATCAATTTTATCAGGAGGAATGGACCAAAATTCCTTCAAACTACTGTGATAAGCTTGTGGAAGGATACCCAAAACATTTGACCAAAGTTTAAAAGCAAAGCTAAAATAAAAAACACTAAGGAAATGTATGTAAACTTTTGACTGTCTAGAAATTAATAAAAAAATTCTCCAAAAAAATAAATAAAATTCATTCATTATTCTGCCATTTAGCAAATGTAAATCATTTAGGTAATCCTAACGTACCTAAAATAGTAAACATTTAGTATGATTTACCATCAGACATTAAAAAAAAAAAAAGGTTATGTTCCTTTATAGAGTGTGTGTAAACTGCTGGTTTCAACTGTATATGTACACACATTTCAATGAATCATGCAGCATTACCTACTGCAAGTCGAAGTCAACTTTTTGACTGATAATGCACATTAAAACAATGAAACTACTACAGGTAAAGCATATTTCTACAGAACAGTTGCTTTTTTACTTTCTCTGTAAAAAGCTATGTTTAATAGGATCACTGAGACTTAATGTGGGTGCATTTCACTGTGGAGCTGGTCTTAAATGATGAGTCCTGGCTTTATTATCAGGGAGTAATAAATGTGTGTGTGATGATTTCTGCTCTTCCCCTCCTCCCTCCTGCCACACTACATCATCTGAGCAGTTACATCATCAGTGCAGAGCGGCATGCACATCAACACTACTACACACAAACACACTTATAAATACATGCATACACACAGTACAAACTGCACAGTACAAACACATACCACAATTACAAACATATAAACACACTACTGTACTATAACAAATGCACACACACAAACCACACTATTAAACACATCCACAGTCATATGCACATACACATAAACCACACTACTACACACAGCACAAACAAACACACAACACTCTAATATGAACATACACAATCCACAGCACAACACACACACACACAGCAGTCTATTATGAACACATACAGTACACACAAGTAATATGAACATAATATAAATACACAAATGCACAGCACAAACAAACACACTATTATAGACACACACACCACTATTATAAACATACAGACACAATTGTACACAGTACAAACACATGTACATATGTACACTGAACTATATGAACACAAACACAAACTGCAAACCTAAACACATACACACTCAACCATACTATTACAAACATGTGCAAACAAACCACACTATTGTAAATAAACACACACAAACCACACTATTACAAACATACCCACATAAACCACACAATAACAAACAAATACACACACAAAACACAATATTACAAACATACATTTGCATAGAACGAGTTTATATGTATGTGCGTGTGCGTATAGGTGTGTTTGCAGGCCGCGAGTTTATATGTGTATGCGTGTATAGGTGTGTTTGCATGAAGCAAGTTTTTTTGTATGTGCATGTTAATGTGGGTGTTTATGCAAGGATTGAGTTTATATGTATGTGCGTATAGGTGTGTTTGCAGGCAGCGAGTTTATATATGTGCATGCGTGTATAGGTGTGTTTGCATGAAGCAAGTTTATTTGTATGTGCATGTTAATGTGGGTGTTTATGCAAGGATTGAGTTTATATGTATGTGCGTGCGTATGTGGGTGTGTGCATGCGTCAAGTTTATATGTATATATGCAAGTTTCATATATGTTGTTTTGAGCATTTAATAGTATATTACTAGTAAATTAGGTGTATATGCGAGTAATTTATAGGTGTATGTGCACATGACTTATGTGTGTGTTGAAAAGCAAAGTTCGATTTAAATCTTACACAGTAAGTAGTACTGTCACCTCACAGCAAAAAGGTCGCTGATTCGAGCCTCGGCTGGGTCAGTTGGCGTTTCTGTGTGGAGTTTGCATGTTCTCCCAGTGTTCGCATGAGTTTCTTCCAGGTGCTCCAGTTTCTCCCAAAGTCTAAAGACATGTGGTAAGGGTGAATGGAATAAGCTAAATTGGCCGTAGTGTATGTGCGTGAAAGCAACAGTGTATGGGTATTTCCCAGTGTTGGGATGCTGCTGAAGGGGCATCCGCTGCATAAAGCATATGATGGATAAGTTGGCGGTTCATTCTGCTGTGGCGACCCCTGATTAATAAAGGGACTAAGCCGAAAAGAAAATGAATAAATTAATGACATATAATATATTTAATAATATTTAATTTCAATCAAAACCATTTGTAAAAAATGAACCAATTAAAACAAATACGGGCCAGATGATCACATTTGACCTAAATCAATGTAATGTTATGTAATCATAAAATAAATAGACATGTGGTGAAGTCTGCAACAGTTAAATTATCTGAAACTACTGCACAATTTGGACAGGGCTAATTATAATTCAACTAACAACAACATTACTTACAGTATTTATTTATTTATTTATTGTTATAATCATACAGTATTATAATTATCATTATTATATATTATTATTATTATCATCATTATTATACTTTTTATTAATATTATCATTTTTATTATTACTATTATTAACATTTAATTTTGAACTATAATTTTAATAGACCCTTATTAATATTGTTCAAGTTTTTAACAAATTTTTAGACCTTTGCTCTTTCTGTTCTAATAGTGAAAAAACTGGTGATAACTAAAAGCATTTGTAGAATTGCTAATGAACAAAAAAAATAGACTAGAAATAATATTGCTATAATAATCATTAATGATTATAATCAAAGGCTACATAAACAAAGATTTTATTTCGCTAAGTACAAAGACATAATCATATGACAAGAGCCATAATTTCCATGGATTTATACATTTCTAAGCATTAAAAACAGAATGCTTTTCATCACCCAATCCCATCTTCAACAATGTGATTTAATCTGGCAGCGTGACATTGCTGATATACACAACGACTTCTGGAGCAGTTTCGATCCAAAAAGAATAATTCATCCGAAAGCTGAGGCTTATTACTAACTTCAAAATCAATCCCACTGCTGAGAGTTTCAAGGAGGAAAGGACGGTTTGCACGCAGATCCACACACTTGGCTTGATGTCGAAGCATTTCATCAAGCAAAAAGTTTGTGTATTACGGTTTGCTCAGCAGTTTGAGCGAGAACAATGAGCACATCTCCCATAATAAACGGTGTACGCAGGCTGATGCTAATCATTTCACTGCTTTACAGAGGAATATCTAGATGACAGACTGCTGAACTCCCATGATGCCATCAGACGATCAGATACCAGAAAGACTGAAAGCGGCGGATGAAGAGAAACACGTCCGTGAAGCCCACAGAAACTCCTCTCTCGTTGGCCAAGTGAGTCTTTGTTCCAACATTCGTTTCTGCTGAAATCTGTCTTTTAATATCTTCTCCATGCAGAGAAAAAGGCTGTGTGATGACATGGCGGGAAAAGTTACCAAACTGAGAAAGTTATGAAGGTTATGACGGATATGGTAATATGCCAGATGGTATAAGGTCCCATAGCTGAGAACATTCAGAGATTATCTGAAGGTGAAGATGACATTTTACAAGCCTGAAGTGTTTGTCATTGTAATCAGTCTATGATTTTGAGCAGTCATTTGTTGTTTTTTAGCAGTGAGCCTCAATTTGTGATATTATATACAGCTATTACAAGTAATCATCCATAATTTCCAAAGATAGTAATGTTAAGAGACCAAAAAATAACAACAGTAACAACAACGACAATTACAACGACAATAACAACAACAACAACAACAACAACAACAACAACAATAAAAAATAATACAATAGGATAAGTGCACATCAATAAATTTAGGTTAACTCTATTTAATAATAACAATAATAATAATAATTATTATTATTATTATTATTATTAATTATTATTATTATTATTATTATTAATTATTATTATTATTATTATTATTATTATTATTATTAATAATAATATAATATTAATTAGTTTATTATTATTATTATTATTGGTGTTGTTGTTATTTATTTATTATCATTCTTTTGTTATTATAACAATATTATAATATAATAATATTATTATTATTATTCTTGTTGTTGTTGGTATTATTATTATTATTATTATTATTATTATTATTATTATTATATTGTTACTATTATAACAATGTTATAATATAATATTATTATTATTATTATTGTTATTATTATTTTTACTATTATTATTTTAAAAAACTAATGTTAATTAATAATGATGATTATTATTATTGGTAAATAATTTTATTAATTTGATTATTACTCTTGTACTTTTCTCAGTAATATTAAATCAATATGAATGAATGAATGAATGAATGAATGAATGAATGAATGAATGAATGAATTTATTTAATAGGGACAATGCACAAAAATTACATTAACCTCAAAGATGCATTGTGCCAGGTTGTAGCAAGATTGCTATTTTCCACCTGCAGTTCCTAGACAGGTAAAATTATATATTATATCAAGTACAATAATATTACATTTAAATCAAAACCATTTTAAAATAATGAACAAATAAAAAAACAAAACCAAATCGAATTGCTAATTAGTCATTAGATAGAAATAGAAAAATGGTCATAAAAAAAAGAGATTAAATTAATGCCAGCATGAGAAGCAATGAGAATGGTGATTATATTTAATTAGTGGGTTTACATTTAATTACAGAGCGATACAGCATAAATACAAAAGCAAATAAAACATAGTATTTATGTCTGTCTGAGTGTGACCCTTTCAATGAGCTCTGAAATATGGAGAATCTGCACTCACTGTACTGAAGTGTTATGATGACACACAGTGGCCAGACTCTACTGTCAGACAGAGAAAACATTTCTCCCGCTGAGGAGACACACAAACATACTCAGACAATACCACAAATACACCAATATTGCGATTATACAGAGCTACAGTGGTTATTTCTAATACTCATAGAGCCATTTAGCTATAGTTTTTTTTCTTTTATAGAAGAGTGACATGATGGGCTATTCATCTTCTCTGTCATATCGTGACAGAAAATACCTGAGGAATTGAAGTGATGAGAACAGGTCTGAAACAATCCAATTATTTCAGTGCTTTGACTTTAATGAAATATTAAACAGAGAGATTTCTTTCAGCAGAGCTCATCAATAATTGAAAATTACATTACAGTGGACAAGGCACATGTGAATATGGAGTAAAGATGAGGAAAATTCCATACTTTTAAAATCAACTAGTCAGTTAGTCGAATGAATGAATGACTACTTGATCGATGGCTCTTAATGAGGATCTCTGAATTAATCTACAATATCTTCATTTGTGAAAAAAAAGAAAATGTTAGTATAATATATTGGTCTTAAAGATATCGATAAGTTAATATGCTGCAAAACAGTGACCAAATTTGCATTTAGAGGAATCAAACATCCAAATCTTGCTGTTTGTTTCACATAAATGGATCAGCGGTTTTTATGATATCAGTCAGTCAGTCAATCTTTATTCATTTCCCGAAGGCAATTTGGTTGCAGCATACAAGCATGTCACACATAATACACAAAAGTACATCATACAATACAAATTCTACCCTAAGTTTAAAAACTTTACAGCTGAGGGGATGAATGAAAGTTTTAAACTATTTGTTTTACTAATAGGTGTTCTGTATCGAATACCAGAAGGGAGAAGATAAAACTCATGGTGCATAAATCACATCATCACATCATACTTCAGTTTCTCAACAAATCTTCTGACCAATCAAATGCTCTCTAATATCTAACATGCCCTGCCCCCTTCAATATGCTTCCAATAATTTTTTCTCAGCTTTGAAACAAGCAAAATGCTATTGGCTATTTTTCAAAAACAGGAGCCAAACATTCTTTCGTGCCTACATGTTTCAGTTGAGATAACATTAAACATTAAAAAAAAATTCAAAGCACTTCACAGGACCTTCAAGTCCCATTTTCACTGAGTAGTATGGTGTGGTTCGGAACGAGTCAACTTTAGTAGGCTTGTGATGAATTAGAATTATGGCAGTTTGATCATGTTTTAGGTTGCTGAAAGAATCTTTTGTTCCTTTGTTTTTTCTGGCTTCTCCGTTGTTTTTTCGCCCTTCACTCTCACATTTGTACATTTCTGAAAGGATCTGATGTCAGAAGTACTTCAAAAATCATATTTTTATCATCAGCTCGAGAAGTTTGTTATTTCAAATATAGATGTGCGGCAAGCAAACGCGAGAAAACAATACCACTGATGCTTAAACAGGACATGACTTTTTTGTTTCAGGACATTAGGTTTGTTTGAGCATGGGTCAACCATGACTCGCTATAAATGTATGTAGTATTACTATGCAATAATTCCGCTTTGTATTTAAAAAATGTCGCTTCCTGTGTTTTCATTCTCTTGGCTTTTGCAAGCGCTAGTGACATTCCTCTGTAAACCAATAGCTATGTTTCTCGCTCCGCCTGTTGGTACCCTTTTGTTGTGCCTTTGGAAAGGGTACCCCAAATGTGGTACGGTAAAGATTACTTATTGGTACACTTTGACTGTGGAAATCGACATAAAAGCGTACCAAACCATACTGTACCATACCACTCAATGGAAACCGGCCATTAGTGGTTTAGTACACTGCAACATGAAAACGTGCTCACCATAATCAAGTGCTCCTAAACTTGTATAAAATTCTTTCTTTCATCTGTTAGACACAAACAAGATATTCTGAAGAATGCTGGAAACCAGCAGCAAATATTTTGTACAACATACATAGCATTAACAAAAACTTAAGTCAATAAATGCTTTATAACATTTTTCGTTTGTGTTTGACAGGAGAAAGAAAGGAAACATGTTTGAAACAAATGGAGGAATAGTAAACGATAACAGAATTAAAATTTTGTGGTGAACCATGTCTTTAAAAATGCAAAGTAGTATGCATTAATTAATTCACAACACATAAATGACAGCATTACAAGAATAAATATGCTAAATGTTATCACACTTTACATTTGTAAGATGTAACAGCAGGGAGGAAAACTGTGCTAGAAAAGCATAAAGACACGAAAAATGGACCATGAAGAACATTTGTACCAACTCAACAGTCTGATTATTAACCTCAAGGGTAGACCATCTGTTAACTACAATCAAAAAAGACTGCAGCTCAGCAAGCAGCGCAATATGAAGAATCCAACTTTTCAAAACAACACACTGAAACTAACCTACGCACGAGGACAGAAAGATGTCCCATTCCCAAACCTTGCAGAAAAAGGTAAATAGTAGTATACATCTATATTGAAAAACTGTAGGATTTAAATACAGTAGTCAAGATTTGAAGCGGTTCAATAACATTTTTAAAATCCAAGCTAAGACAAGAATGGTGTTGAATAAACAAATATAGGGCAACTTTGATAAAAGATTTTGATTAACTTCAAATGTTGACTACTGTTGACTTAATATGCCTGCTTAAAATAAGTTCCCTCCATTGACATTCACACTGTGGTATTTGGCACTGGCTGTAGGGACGTTCTCAACAGTAAATCATTAAGATTGATGGATTGATCGTTAGGCTGCTTAGCATTGCTGATCCACATCTAAACCTGTTAACACTCCCATACGGGATATACCTCGCCGGGGAAATACCACACGGGTTCATTTACGGCCATCCAGACTGCTATAAGTGGAAACATTACTTCGGGACAACACTTAAAATGCTGCTTTGAGGGCAAGACACTAAGATTTTGAGATTGATATTAAGTGTTTTTCAGTTTAATAGAAAAATAATAATAAGTTCTCTCAAAACAAACAAAAAAAATTCATCATTTACTCTTCCTCGTGTGGTTTAAAACCTTTAGTCAGAAAGATCGGGAAAAGTGTTTGGAGAGATTTATTACGACCTAACAGACTCCTCCTGCTCATTATTTCTGTTTGTTGTCAAAACTGACAGTTGAGCCAGCGTGGTTAAATATGTTAGTCACATTGTTCGTCACAAAACAGCCAATGTGAGCTAACAAAGTCATATGATTAGTTTTGATTTCTTTAGGACTTTTCGTCACAAGAGTGTGCATTTTCACAACAAACAAAGGCTGTTTCTTAATACGTGTACTTCAGTGGTCTTGCATCCTCGTGTTCTTATGTAACGTCATCATTAACAGCCAAAGTTCAGTTCCAATACTCAAGACCTCAAGAGCGGAGGATGCATAAAAACGATGCAGACTTGAGCCCCGAACTCACTCTAGAAGTTCCAGAAATCATTGCGACTGGAAGTGGGAAGCGCAGTATTTAATATAGGTTTATTGTTAAAGTTCAGAGATATAAACTTCTTTACCTTCCCGAAATAAAACGGTGAAAATAAACATTACCATGAAAATCTTAATATGGGAATAAACACATTAAGGGTGCTCATTTGTTAAAATCTGTATTAAAATCTGCAACGTAATATTACGTTAAAATGTGCAACGTATATTTCTAAAAAGTCTATGCATAGCATATATTGTGAAAAGGGGAAAACAATAAATTGCTGTATGAATGCTGAAATGTTTAAATAATATTTGGTTAAAGATGCGTGAAGGTCACATGACCATCAGGAAGAACGCAGCACCTCATTTCTCACAGGACGCATTCTCTATTCTCGCGGTCTCCCGTGTTCGTTCTTCCAAGGTGACCTAGCAAAACCAGTCTTTACAAGAACGCAAGCCCGTTCTCTGCGTCTCAACATCAACAGTTTGATGATGTTGTCACTTGAGTGTGGAATCTTTACAATCTTTACAGATGAGCAAAAGTATTCAAAACTTATTATCATAATATAGTATGAAGCAAAGTAAAGACTCATACACACCAGGACGCTTTTTGTTTGCGTTTATTGTCAGCATTTTGAGACTATTTTCTGCATTCAAACTCAAGCGATTTACACTGGCGTCAAGCAGATAAGTATGCAAAGTCACTTGATGTTAGATGGCGCCTAATGAAAAGCAAAAAGACCATGGTGCACAGGGTGGCGCTACACAACTTTGAGCTCCTGACACCAATTTGTATCAGAAGAAGAAGAAAAATTGACATGCTTGTTGTTAAAGTTACTGGCGATGCAAACGAGCATGCATGGCATACTTGTGCCTGAGTGCCTTCAATGGTGTGTACTGTAACTTCAGCATCTATGTGAACCTGAACAATAATGTCAATCTGATTGGTGAAGAAGGTTGTGATGCGGCACGTCAAAACAAAAAACAAGGATGAGGCGTTTCTTTAAAAATGACGCTTTTACACCAGGTGCTTTGCACGTTGGCATGCACGATCACATTGGCGCCCTTTATATAGTAACATGTCATAAAACCTTTGACAAAAAAAATGCAAGCAAAAAGCGTTCCCGTATGAACGAGCCTTAAGGCTGAAAATGGTCAAAGCAAAAAGAGAGTGCTAAAGACATTGCTGATGAAAGATGAACGCAAAATGAAACTAAATTAGCGAAGCTTTTTTTTAAGTCACAATCACTACACAGTCTGTGTCACAAAATAAAATGGCTCTTTTTTGTTGTTGCCACAACAGCCTAGTGGTAAGTGCATCAACATATACCGCAGCAGTGCTCCAGGTGTCCCAAGTTCAAATCCCGGCTCATGGACCTTTACAGATCCAGTGCCACTCTCTCTCAATCTCACTTCACTTGCTGCTAATTTACTGTCCTATAAAAAATAACTAATTTCTCTAGATATAAACATTCTTCCAATAATGTAAGAGATAACGTGAGGACAAAAGCCAACTAAATTTAAAACAAATGATAAATATTGTGCTCAATGCCTCATTTGCATATTTAAATATAACATTTTACAAATGAGTAATACAAAAAACTTTTGCGATTCTTAAAATGTAACCAATATGGGAAGTATAAACTTAAATATTTTGTGATTCACAAGTGTACTGTATTTGGTTTATTTGCACTTGTAAATTGCATTATGGGACCTTGATCTCTGCTTTGTCCAGTTTTGTTGTTGAAAATTCAACTCCACAGTTTAACAAAGTCACTCTTATGGACATTTTAGAAGTAGTAGTAGTAGCAGTAGTAGTAGTAAATAATAGTGTATACAAAATAGAGAGAAATATGTCTGTAAAATTACAAGGTTTTTAGTACTGTAATATAAAATTATAAATCCAGAAAATATATCACTTTAAAGACTTTAAACTATAGCAAGTGTTAATAAAAGTCACCTTTTAATACTTTTAAAGATTAAAAGTTGTTGAAAGGAAGATCAAGATTCCATAATGCAATTCAAAAGCATAGATAAACAGGGAAAAACAAAAACATCGATCACATCAATCATTTATAGATATTTTTTAGTTTAATACAGGTTCTTTTTTTATCCTATTCACCTGCAGGGTCTTGCCTTACAGGAGAATGAATGTATAGTGGAAGCCTCTTTCATGTGGAGCACTAGATTATTCAGTCCAGCAAGTTTTTGGCTTCTTATACCCTCTCCTTTTTTGATTTTCAGCCCTCAGCAAGGTATAGACTATGTTTAGGCCGTGTCTGCATGACTGACTCTTCCACACGGATGGCCCTGCACTTTTCTCTGCAATCTGTCACACAGCCGAACTGTTGCTCTTGCTGTCTGGACCTGCACTGCTAACATATAGCGGCGACAGGTCTGGGGAAATCACTAATAGAAAGACCTTCTCCTTTCTGAAAACCCCACAGATTCAGTTCCAGCCCTTGTGGAGGAAGAGGAGGAACTCCCCTCTGTGGTCAAAATGTGAAGTACAGAATCAATAGGACATTACACTTGTTTTTTTGGCACAGAAATGTTATGATTGTGGTGCTTTGATCAGTTCATCAAACCACCATCATAGTTTATCATAGTTTTAATGATAGCTTTAAGAATTCTGTAACTGGCAAAGAGCATGTCTCTTCTTTAAATCTTATATGGAAATACAATCGACAGAATTGATAATGTGTAAAAATAAAACTATGCCAAAAAAAGTGCTGAAATTTTTCTACCAATAAATTTTCCAGAGATTGAACTTAACCTTAAAACATAATGCAATGTGGAGCAATATACAAAACATAGGTAGAATTAAAATGAATTATTAATTACTTGAATGCAGGGGCAGATTTGGGGGCTCTAAGAAATTCTGGGAATGGGGCCCCATTGAAACTCGAAACATTCTCTTTCTCTATAGATATTTTTTTCTCTGTAGAATCATTCATTTATTTTCTTTTCAGCTTAGTCCCTTTAATTATCTGGGGTCGCCACAGCGGAATGAACCACCAACTTATTCAGCATATGTTTTACGCAGCGGATGCCCTTCCAGCTGCAATGCCTTTAAGCATTTGTTCTTTCTATTGTAAGTTCCTGAAATCATGAGTCATGCAGGTGTTATTAAACTTGTAATCATTGCTCAACAAACATTTATGAGGTTATTAAACACAAAATCATAAATGAGTTTGCACTACGAGTTTGACTATCTATAACTGCATAGACGTCCTTACAAGTAATTTCACAAAAATATTTTGATTGACACTTGGAGGTGCAGTATTGCAAACAAAGTCCTATGAAATAACTTGTCTTAGCAACAGTATCAATTAAAATACAACACTTGTATAAATCTAAATGTAACTGAAATGTAGTTATTGATTTTGGAGCATCAGTGTTATAAGATCACAGAGATTCGGTTTTATCTGACCACAGCACTGTGGTCAAC
Source organism: Danio rerio (assembly GCF_052040795.2). Lineage (NCBI taxonomy): Eukaryota > Metazoa > Chordata > Actinopteri > Cypriniformes > Danionidae > Danio > Danio rerio. The sequence goes on along the minus strand of NC_141026.1, from coordinate 32,145,052 downwards.
CAGTGTTCTCCTCACCACAAACCATTTCCTGGTTGTGCTCAATACAGTAGAGGGCAGTGTCAAATTGCTTCGACAACTGGAAAAATAAATGTGGGATTTTGGGAGGGTAAAGTTCACAGAAAAGACTTAAAAGGCACCAATGATGAAAATTATCTTTTGTAAGCTGTTTGGACAGAACTGTGTGTAGGAATATGGTGTCCACTATCATATTGTGGTGATATAAAGACAAAATGTCTCTTTTTTTATTTCAAGATGTTAAAAAATAGCATCCAAATTCAATCCTATTTTGAGGCCCACTGCAACGTGATGTAGGAGTGTGGTTTCTCCGCCCACCGAATTGATTGACAGCCACGTATTATCATGTCTCCGTAGTAGCACGTATTAATGTATCAAATGTGTATCCTGTCAGATTTGTGTGCAAAAACAGAGCAAAGTAAAACTTGCATGCTGTGTGTGTGTGTGTGTGTGTGTGTGTGTGTGTGTGTGTGTGTGTGTGTGTGTGTGTGTGTGTGTGTGTGTGTTTGTGACATATCAGGACACAAATCTGTATAATGACATGGGTATGACAAAAAGGAGGTGAAATATGAGGTCATTGAAGACATCATCATTTCTCAAAATGGTTATAAATCACACAGAATGAGTTTCATCAAATACAATATACGGTTTTTGCTGCATTAAAAAAATGGAAACCTATGTAATGTACCCACTTTTCACAAAAACAAATGTGTGTGTGTGTATGTGTGTGTGTGTGTGTGTGTGCGTGCGTGCGTGCGTGAGAGAGAGAGTGAGAAATTTGTATTGACATTGTGTGACTCATCGAAAGGCTTGAATTAACTTCACAACAAACAACAAATACTCATTGAGAAAATTCTTATTGTAGGATTTCCCACAAACATTACATGAGATCTGCTTACTTATGTCTGTCACTGTGCTGTTTATCGGACGCAGCCGAGGTGGAGGTTGAGGTTGAGGCACACTCTGACAGGCATGTGAGCATTGTGTCAACACCACAGCCTACCTGAGTATTGTTGCTGACCGTGTCCATCCCTTTATGACCATAGGTGTACCCATCTTCTGATGACTACTTCCAGCAGGATAACGCACCATGTCATAAAGAGCAAATCATCTCAGACTGGTTTCTTGAACATGACAATGAGTTCACTGTGCTCAAATGACCTCAACAGTTACCAGATTCCAATACAATAGAGCACCTTTGGGATGTGGTGGAACGGGAGACTCACATCATGGATGTGCAGCAAACAATTCTGCAGCAACTGTGTGATGCTATCATGTCAATAAGGACCAAAATCTCTGAGGAATAATTCCGTTACCTTGATGAATCTATGCCATGACGGATTAGGAAAGTTCTGAAGCGGATCCAACCCAGTCGTAGTAAGGTATACCTAATAAAGTGGTCGGCAAGTGTATATATATTGTTTATACTTGTCTGTTTATATTTTTATTTTGTTATATCTCGGTTCCGCAATGAAGGTGTCAAAGTTTCCATCATTCACTACTATTTTAAAAAGGCGTGTGACTGGCATTGACAGGTGAAAATCTAGTCTACCTGCTTACAGACATGACTAGGCTGCAGACATGAGGGCCCGTATATGATTCATATCAAATAAATGTCCACATATCAACAAGGCCTGAATCTGATTGGAGTAAATTGGAATCCATGCGATTTCTTCCTGCTTCCACGTACATGGGCCAAATTTGTTCTGTGCCACATGGCAGCAAAAAAAAAAAAAGATTTGGAATTGGGTCACTTGATCCATGCAGTGTAAACGTAGCCCGAGTCAACCCCTTTTAAGTGCACATGCCTCCCCTTCGATAAAACACTGATGCAAATCCTGCAGTTGCATGAGTAGAACAAGAATATTATATTACAAGAAAATTATACAAACTATTATACAAGACACTTGGTCTCTCTGTCTTTATACATGAAGGGCTTGCAGGTGGTGACCTATGAGAGCTGAATCTGACTCATGGCTCCTTCACATCACCTCCAGCCTGTCCTGCTGCCCACACAGAGCAAATTCACGCTGACACCACTCCATCAATCCAGCCCACAGCTCTGAGCTCTCAGCAGGCACAGACACCTCACCGTTCAGTGGGCACGCTTGCTTCAAACACAGAGTCTGACATTGAAAGAAGTCTGAATAAAATGTGTAGCAGGACCCGCCATTAAACTGGATAACCGATCCTTCACAAGAACTGCCTCCAATTACCTATGAGAATGTAAAAAAAAAAAGCAGGCACAGCACGCTTGCTCTCAATTCATGCAGTTTTGTTTGAAACAATTACCAATGTTTGTAGAAAACTTTTGTTGATTTCAGTCAGAAGCAGAAAAAAGATCTGCAATATGCATTCAAATGATCATGAATAAAATAAAGACTGAAGCTATAGTCTACAGATCGAAGGGCAAAAGCAGATAATAGCAGTCGAGTCGCCTGATAGTAATGATTACCGACTGTCATTAGGGGGGCGTGGCCGAGAGCCGTGGGAACAGAAAGAGGCTGTGATGCTAGCGCTGATGTGTGTCACCTGTGTGCACCACCTATCTTAAGACCCACGGGAGAAGCAAAAGTATAAAAAGGAAAAGTGACGACAGAGGAAGACGAAAGAGGACCAGGCCTGAAGCTTGTGTTTTGCTATTCATTCAAGTACTCAAATTTTCATCAGTTACCTGCCTGTAACTATATTACACTGACATTTTTAGAGCTTTCTAGATTTCCTGATCACAGCAGAATGAGATGACATATTTCATCATTATCAGATTCTATTTTTATCATACAAACACAAATATGACGGACGGACGGACGGACAGACGGACGGACGGACAGACGGACAGACGGACAGACGGACAGACGGACAGACAGACAGATAGATGGATAGATAGATAGATAGATAGATAGATAGATAGATAGATAGATAGATAGATAGATAGATAGATAGATAGATAGATAGATAGATAGATAGATAGATAGATAGATAGATAGATAGATAGATAGATAAGCAATATCACACAAGTAGCAGTGTCATATGGCACAAGGCCGCAAGTGGAGTGCTTAAGTAACATGCCAGTGACAATGTACAGCCATTTTGCAATACTGCGAGTGTGATATTGCATTTATACAACAGTTAGATGACATAATCCTGTGTAAAAAAAAACAGAAAATCAGACAGTCTCAAAAATCATTTTGTATGAGGAACTATTTTCTTCCGCCATTCGTTCACATCTGCAGGTGACGTCAGAACAGCAGAAACCGCTGCTAATTCACCAACGTCACTTTAGAGCTAGTATTTGAATGATTATCCTGCATGTCTAAAGTGATGACAACACAGGTTATTTTGCTAACATTTAAAGATTATAAGGCTGAACAGCATCAAATGCCATCAGTCTACTGAGATTTCCAAGTATTTCTCTGTTGCAATCGAGAGAAAGGAAAATGCTGAGTTTTTCCTCCCCTAAGGACTTATTATGCAGTTTCTGTTGCCATCTTGTGGCGCAAATATCTTTGCTCTGCTCAGCATGACAGGCTGATGGCCGCTGAAGTGCTTAATCTTACTGTAAATAAGCACTATTGTCAATAAACTGCATAATCGATCTAAACATCTACATTCTCGCCTGAAAAAGCCTCAAAAGTTCTTTATGTTTCCAACAGCTTCAATATTTGTCAAACTGTAGTGAGTTTATTGATCTGATGTCACTATTTGGGCGGAGTAAAACACAAGAGTAACATTGAGTCCGGTTATTGCAGAATATCGCACGGCTATCAGCCAATCAGATTCGAGAACCAGGCAAAACTGTTCTGTGTATACATAAGAATTTTGTGTCGCCCTGAGTCTGGGTCTCTGCTTTTCTGTTGCCGGTCAAATATGAGGCATTTTCCAAGTTGAAGTTGACCTATGTCAATCTAATAACTACACTACAGCAGTCACCATTTGAAATGGCAAAGTTAGCGAAAATGGTCTAAACTGACAACTATTAAACACCACCTATTCCCATTTTTTGATCCACTTCAAATGTTGACAACTGTACATGGTTTTTTGTTTCCTGAAAAAAGCTAAATAGCAACAGAGGTACATACAACTAAAATGGGTACATAATATTAATAAATTAATTAATTCATTTTCTTTTCGGCTTAGCCCCCTCATTACTAATAAATAATAAAATTAATTATTCTGTCTATTTGTTTATTATTTATATTCATATTAATTAAGAGTATCGTATCACTGCCCAGATTGCAGAACTCAAAGAATAAAGGCAATTTTATTCCTAGAGCGGTCCAGCTGCTAAATGTAAATTATTGACTAGTTGTTGTTTTTTTTTTTTTGTTGTTTTAATTCTTGTACATGTATTAGCTATGTAGTTGCTTAAACTTTGTAAATGTACTGTATGTGTGTAGGCATGTACATGTATGCAGAGGTTAATATATGGTGTGTGCATAAATGTATGTATTTTTGTATGTGTATTTGTAAATTGTATAATAAAGGCTACCTGTATGCACCATGAATTGAATTGCTCCTAGGGGACAAATAAAATGTTAACTAACCAACTAAGCTGAATAATATAAAAATAAAGCTCATCATCATAAAATATCTTACGGGAAATGCAAGACTAAGGCCCTACCCCTTTCCCTTCACCATGGCCCTTAAAACAGAGTGTGAAGGGAAGGGGCTTCAAAATGTACCCCTAAGAAATGGGACAGCACTACAGCAACTGCACACGTCATCATATATGTCATCGCCATCTCTTGCTTCATATGAGATCAGACGATCGCGACTGATGTAGTGATTCCAGTTAAGTTATTTATTGGTATTTATCTTCAGGAAATCATTGAAGGCATATATCATGTTATCATAACGATCTAACGTGACAAAAAGCTCGTGACTATGGAGTGCATTTACACTGTGGCCATATTCATCTATGTAAACACACCAAAAACAACAATAACAGTATAGCAGACACTGTAAAAACTTAATTATAAAGACGGTAAAACTTGATTATGGATTATAGATTGTGAAATTTAGATGGTGGGTTTTTTTTTCTAAAGCATGACGGTAAAACACGAATGCGGTTATAAATATATATGAAAACATATGCCTGTTTGTTGTAAAGATTGGTAATAATGACAAAAAAAGTGGTAATTTGTGGATCTTTTTACTTCCAGGTGCAGCTATCCAACAGTTGTGGCTGGTGTATTCTGGGAAATTTTCTTACCCTTTGATTTCGAGTGTGGTCCTGAAAAATCTTGGTTCGAAGGGGTATCTACCCCGAAGGTTTATGTACACCTTCAAGTTAAAGAGAATTGGGACACCCCTACCCCTTCACAGGAACGCGGAAAACGAGGGGTAGGGGTAAGGGGAAGGGCTAAGGGGTAGAATTGGGATTGGGCCTTAAAGACACCATCATGTTCATGATTCATGATACTTCTCAGATTATAGAAAATGCCACGTCCTAAATTATAAAAAGCTGCTTGAAATGCAGCTGAACATCATTTATAGTTTCACTGAGGCCACAAAGTAATGAGTTTATAATCATAGTTTACAAATTTACATAGGAAACTGACAAAGGAAACTACTTAAAATAGAGCTGCTTCAGCAGACTAAAATAAATCTGAATCCCCCTATAATGATGTGGTGTGGAGATGACGTTAAACTCTATGAGGGATGAAGTATTAGAAAGCTGGTGTAACAAATGCATTTCCTTGAGGGAAAAATAAATAAAACTGTCAAAATGCAGCACAACTTCCTTTATATTTGAATTGTCACACGTTTTTGAAATTGAACAAAATTGAGCATAACATTTTATTTTATGCAATGGATTAAAAGACAGCTGTTGTACATTTTGAACATTTAAATGTCATCAAACTAATTTGACAAAAAAGTGTAACAGATGACAACATTTAATTAGTGGTTCATGTGATAGTGATTCATTAAGTAGGATGACGATTAATGAAAACATAAAATGAGTTTGCAAATTGTATTTGTAATTTTGTAAATGACAAGTATCATTAATATAAAATGTTATACTTTAAATATGTATTATTGTTGTGCTGTTATGATATTAAAATACCAATAATGACTCGTGATAATAATTAAAATACATTTATCTAAATTAAATATGTTTGGATATATTATTAAGTATAATGTCATTTAATTAATTATTCATGCCTCAATATTTAATATATGTTTACATTTAGCACAAAACCAATTTTGTGACAAAATGTGTGTCATATACTAATGAAAATGCTAGTAAAGCAAGTTGAAAAATTGAACTGAAATTGAAAGGCACTTTTTTCTCTTGGGTCAATAAAAATAAATATCCTCACAGTTTTGCACATTAATTTTGCACTGTAGTCTGTTACTACATAGCAAGGCACATTACTAATCAAGTTTAGACATATTTATGGAAAAAATACAAAATCTCTTCATGGAACAAGATCTTTAGTTAATACTCAAAGTAAGGCATAAATGTAATATCAATTATTTTGAGACATATAATACTGTACTGTTGGCTATTCCTACAAATACCTGTGCCATTTTAGGCCCTGTTTACACTAATGCGTTTTAGTTTGAAAACGCATAAGTTTTGCTACGGTTACGCCAACCGTCCACACTACGCCGGAGTTCTCGAGCGCCGAAAACGGAGCGTTTCGAAAACGCTGGAGAGGCCGTTTTCATTCTGAAACGCTGCTGCTCTGTCTCAGTGTGGATGATGGAAAACGGAGACATCTGAAAACGGAGGCGGGGCTGCAGACGTTCGCCTCTCTGATTGGGGCTTTTCCTGAATATTAAGTAGCCTAACACGCACAGTTCAGTCCTGCATTCTCTCTGTGTAAGTTCAGACTTCGCAAGTTTGATCAAGGCTGCAATCTCTTCTTCTCAGTTTGATATGGAAAACAGACTATACCGAGGACACGGGTAAATCTTCAAAGGGAACAGTGTACTTTATAACTTCATTCACATCACCCTGGCTTCGTTGTTTCACTTTCTTAACAATAAAACGTAAACATGATTTAAGGAACTGCCTATTTTATTTTAATATTAGCAACTTAGACAGCAGACATGTTGAGGCGTCGTGCTGCATAAGATGAGCGTCATCTTCACTGTGTGGATATTTATAACAAAACGGAGCCGATAACAACTGCCTCCTTTCAATTTCAGTGAAAATACGAAACATACCCTCTCTTTTGCTGAATATCAGTTTTAAGAATCGATAATGGCCATTTTAAAAGTATAACATACAATAAGTTTATACATTATAGGAAATAAAGGCAAGCGATAAGTCAATATACAGAATGTACGTGGTTACATTAATCATTAACTTATCTTTGCGCTCAGCCAAAACACGTTACCTGAGAACAAGTAATAGATTCCAATGCCCAAAGTCAGGGAATATGTCGTTAGATAAAGACAACAAGATAAATGAAATATCCCGTTTAATAAATATAGTGAGATTAGATCCAGCGGGAGATGCTTGATGAGAAGTCCGACTAGCAGAGCTCTCATCTGGGTAGATGGGCGCAGCGCTTGCCTGAGAGTGTCTGTGTGGTCACGTGATGTGCGTTTTCAGCGTTTTGGTGTGGACGGAGAGCAGTTCAGAAACGCTGGGTAAAACGCGAGTGTGGACGCGGATCGTTTTCATTCTAAAACGCCGTTTTAAAACTAAAACGTACTAGTGTAAACGGGGCCTTAGACTGGTTTCATGGTATCGGGCAGGGGTGTCAAACTCAACTGCTGGAGGGCCGCAGCCCAAATAATCATCAATTATTTATGAACAACTACAACTACAGTCCATTACTTTCCGTTCCACGAAATGTTGGGAGTGAGAATTTCATAAGAAATGTGGTAATCAGGTTTGGAGGATCTTATAAACACTATATTAATTCTAGACATTGTCTTCTTCAGTTTTACATAATTCATTGGTTAAATTATTCAAAGAAAAAAAATGACATTTTCCAAAATATTTAACCTCTTTGCGACAAATGTAATTCATCAGATGCAGATCTCACAGTTTTATTTTTGTTCTAAGATACAGAATTATTGAAATGAAAATTTTCAAGTGCTTTCTGGGATGTTGCAGTTGCAATTTTGATTGGATCCAATGCTTTTAATTCTGGGATTCTCTGAACAAAGCCATTTGTTGTCAAATACACAACATAAATTGCTCTCATACTGTTTAACTATGACCAAGAAGCTACTGCTACTAAAAATGTTTAAAAAAAAAAAAAAAAAAAAAAAAGGAATCCCCTACATGTATGTGGCTTGGAGAAATTACCTCTTTGTTACATTTGGAGCGAATTAGATACTATTTGAAAAGAAAACTCAATCAATTTTTGGCATCCTTTTATTTGTTACCTTGAAAAGAATATTGTGGAATAATGCATCATTTCTGTGATGTTTTTATTTATGCTTTGTCATCATACTCTGTTGCTCAGGTCTTTGTAAACAAGTTGGCTTGTTATGTAGGTGGGTAGTTTATTTATTATTATGATTTTCATATTGCTTTTTTCCTTTTCTTTTCTTTTTTTTTCCTTTTTCTTTGCTTTGCCCATGTTATATATGGACAAAATATGAGAGAATCCTTTTGTTTTTGAATCTGTGTCTTCAATAAAACTTATTTGACAAAGTACTGAATTGAATAAGGCTAGAGGGAAATATATATGCAGCAATGTACAGAGACTTCCTGAATGGAAACCTGCTTCAGAGTGCTCTTGATCTTGGGGTGACGGTTCATCTCAATGACCCAAAGCACACCGGCAAAATATCAATGGAGTGGCTTCACAACAACTCGGTGAATGTCCTCGAGTGGCTCAGCCAGAGCCCAGACCTAAATCCTATAGAACATCTCTGGAGAGATCTGAAAATGGCTGTAAACCCTCGCTTTCCGTCTAACCAATTACAGCTTGAGAGGTACTGCAAAGCAGAATGGGCAAAAATTCCCAAAGATTGTTGTGCCAAGCTTTTGGCATCATATTCAAAAAGACGAGGCTGTAATTGCTGCCAAAGATGCATCAACAAAGTATTGAGCAAAGGCTGTAAATACTTATGTACATGTGAGTTTTTAGCTTATTTATTTTTAATAAATTTGCCATATTTAAAAAAAATCTTTTTTCACATTGTCATTATGGGGTGATGTGGGTAGAATTTTGAGAAAATAAATTAATTTAATCCATTTTAGCTTTTATAAAATGTTTAATTTAACCATTAACCGCCTGTGTCTAGATTAAATGCAAATGGGGGTGGTTAATTAAAATTATTTTTGGCAAAATAAAAGAAAAAAATGTCATATGGCTTTACTGAAATACAAGACTTACATTGTTTGAAATAAAATTCCTCTGATGCATTTACAGCCATGTTAATCAGTGCTGGCACAGTAGTCTATCAGCCCTGTGCAGCTGCATTTCAGCAGATTTGGTTTAAAGTCCCTTAAGAGAGACTTCAAGGACTGTGGTGGTGCTGCTCAAAATATGCAGTGCACAATGGCCAGCAGCGTAACACCAGCTGACAAGTCTTACTCAACACACTCAGACTCTGACAGGTAATTTATTCCTCTCAGAGCGGCGGGTCACACTCAGGGGCGGCTGGACGCCTCCAGCTCCACCGCAGGACTCTCATTAGATTGCCTGCACTGCCCTGTCAAATCCACTGCAGTTAAACTAAAACAAAACACAGACTTGCATACTTCATAGGTCTTTTCCCTGTTTCAAGTCCAGCAGAAGATGAGCTGGACAGGACGTTGGGTGCAATAGAACCTGATTGACTGCACAGCCAGTTTAACATTTAAAGGGGACATAGGACATCGCATTTTGGTTGTTGCATGTAAAAGGTGTTAGGGTTAGATCAAATAAAAAGTGGACAATAATGTAAGAAAAAATTATAGTTTCTGGAAGTTTTATCATTTTAAGGCAGGGCTCCACGATATTAGAAAAATCTGACATTGTGATATTTTGTTTTACGGCGATATATTGCAATATTAATAAAGTTTCACCAGATGGCTTGAAAAGTTCCATTTCGAAAGAAATCATTCATTTCGATCGATAGGGGTGATTTTCTAAGAGTGTGAATCATCATTCATTCATTCATTTTCTTGTCGGCTTAGTCCATTTATTAATCCGGGGTCGCCACAGCGGAATGAACCGCCAACTTATCCAGCAAGTCTTTACACAGCGGAAACCCATCCAGCCGCAACCCATCTCTGGGTGAACATCCACACACATTCACACACACACACACATTCACACACACACACACACACACATTCACACACACACACACACACACACATACACACACACACACACACATTCACACACATTCACACACACACACACACACACACACACACACACACACACACACACACACACACACACACACACACACACACACACACACACACACACACACACACAACGGACAATTTAGCCTATACCCAATTCCCCTGTACCGCATGTCTTTGGACTGTGGGCGAAACTGGAGAACCCAGAGGAAACACACGCGAATGCAGGGAGAACATGCAAACTCCTCACAGAAACCCCAACTGAGCCGAGGCTTGAACCAGCGACTCCGCGAACTTCTTGCTGCGAGGTGACAGCACTACCTACTGCGCCACTGCCTCGCCCAGTGTGAATCATATATAATAAAAATAAAAAATTGTGAGCAAAAGTAATTACACCAGAGCCACGAAAAAAAGTCAATTAAACTTGCTTGATGATTTTCTGTAGTCAAACACTATTCAGTAGGGATGTAATGATTCACCTGACTCACGAGTCGATTCACAATACTAATCTCACGATTCACAAATCACAATTTTTAAACGGAATTATTTGAAACAAATTTTATGTAAACAAGAGCCCTTTAGTTCCTTTAATTTCTATTGCAATTTTAAAAACAAATAAAATCTAAAAATAAATAAATAAAAAACTTGATTAAAAAATTACTAATTATAAAGTAGAACAGAGACAGAAGTTGAACATGATTATGAAGGTGAATAATTAATATGACTTATATAATTAATTAGTAAAAGTATCAGTGTGATACACTTAAGAGGAGATAACCTTGAACATTTTAAATATTTTAATAAGAAGCAAATTATTAAAATATGCATAAACTAATTTGAAAAGGAGAGGATAAAAATAATCTAATTCCTAACAGCACAACTTTCTCATTCAGTCTGAAAACATCTTCACACTTTCGCTATGAAGAAACTGATGCACCGTATCAACTCCGCATCACTCGTGGAGCAAGAGGAGATGCAAATCATCCAATTAAAAATTTAAAAAACAAATTGGTGTATAGACATCTGTGACAATAGTTTTTCACTGTGGTGATGGTTAATGTGCATCATATTTGTTGTTCTGTTATTGCAAGTAAACAAATACTTGCACACAGTTTGTGTTTTGTCTGGTGCACTGTCATTTTACTTTGCCGCCACTGATGTGCAGGTAAAGTGAGATTATGCCTGTAAACACAGCCCCTCTGTTCAAAAAAATGTATTACGATTCGTTCAACATTTCTACCGATTTGAATGGTCACAGTTACAGATTTGCAATCGGCTCACGGTGAATCGTTACATCCCTAGTATTTAGGTATAGAAATTGAATAATGAAATGTAAAATAATACTATAGTTGTACATTGAATTAATTCAGTAAAATAATGCTTCATTAGTTACAAATGTACTTTTTTGTGCCTGAATGCTCTTTTGAAATGCCTTTAAAACACGACAACAAAAAAAACTTTCACTCTGTTATGGTTATACATTGCTATGCCTCAACAAATCTCATGTATTCTTAACTGTTGTGCTGATCAATTATAATCCCAAATCAACATTGCACATCCTGCAGTGTGTGCAGACACACACATTGCGATATCGATGCTGAAACATGTATTGTGCAGACCTATTTCAAGACAACAATTCAGATTTTTTTTTCTTCTGATGTTTGAAAAGAATAGGCAAATATGGTTATGTGCAAAAAATAGCATGTTAACGAGTCCTGTGCAAATCTCAGCTTAGTTTACTTAAAAGTTCTATGTAGCCTGTAGTGCAATTAGCTCTGTATGAAACAAACCCAGGTGTATTAAATGTAGTCGAAACATGAATCAAGTTACATGCTCTTTCCTAAAATTCTGGATCAACATTGTATGCATACAAAATAAGATCACCTATAAAAAATATCTTTTAAGAATAATACTAAACATTAGGTTCTTTAAAAGTTTTTTGCATTGTTATGGGCCGATAAAATAATCTTTTTGTTTGTGTACGTTTTACGGTGTCTTTCAATGTCGATGTTTGCAACCATTACGAAAAAACATAAATATAGAGATTTCGTCATATCCTGCCCCTTTACAGCAGTTCATTTTCATTCCTTTGCAAAGCCCAATTTTACGAGGAAATCAATGAAATCATGCAACATGATTTTAGAAGTACAGAACGTAGAACTGACGGATATTGCAAAAAATAAAATTAAAAAAACTTACAATACCATGTTCCATATCATTTTGTATGAATAATTATTGAATATTTTTAACAATCTATTTAGGAATATTAGGATTTTTGTATCCACTTTATTATAATTTATGAACATAACTAAGGCAAATGGCTTTAATAGTCAAAAACTAAAAAATATTTAAACAAAAATTTGGATAGCCTTCTAATAAAATAAACATAAGTGTTAAAGAGAATTTTAAACTTGATAAATAAAATGTTATAAAGTGTGTTCAATGGTAAAGCGTAAACACTGAACAATCAAAGCAAACTTTAAGGTGTGAATAATAATGATACAGTCAACCTCAAACTCTGTAAACAAAACAAATTATATTAATCAAATCTGAGCTTTCAAGTAAAGGAACCAGCCATTATTGTTCAAATACATATTGCTACTCTACAAATTGTGAAGTTAAATGACTACATTGCCCCTATGCTAAACAATCTTTCAGATGGGTAGCTAGTGGATAGGATGCACAAGAAAAGAAACCAAAAAGCCACTCTGGCGACATCCTTATATCCTTTTTTATTTACACTCCCCTTACTGCTGCTAGCCACCACACTGATTTTCGCGTGTGTTGCTATTCTAACCTGAAGTGACAAGCGTGAGCATGTGGTTTCCTTCACTATTTACAACGCGTTTTGCGCTTGCTCTCCCCTGCTGTCCATTAAGCGTTTTCTCAGAGGATGACAAACAGACAAACAGACATGTAAAATCATCTTTTATCTCAAGGTGTGCATCTATTCTAAATGGTCAACTTCAGGGGGGCCTAATCAGGGCTCGAAATTGCGACCATTTTAGTCGCATATGCGCCCGAAATTTAAGCTATGCGACTCATAATATATATTGGGAGCATTCGTGCGACTGCATATTATGGTTATAGTGCGATCTGTTTTTTTTTTTTCTAAAAACGTGGTAAATTCGCTCTTCCCTGCCGCTATATTGGTTCATATTAGCCGTCAATCACTCAAGACTTTCCGCTGTCAGATGACAGGGAGGGAGCTTTTGTGACCGCGGGGATTGCAAACGGCTGAAGAGTGAAAAGTACACTGAATCTCGATGCGTTGTATGCACAGCGTTCAGCCAACACAATCTCACGGCAATTCATAACTTTTTCATACGTTTCCTCGTGAGCAGGCTGCAACAGCGCAAATGTCCGCTAAAACACCATCGCCAAAGAAGCTTGCCTTTACTAAGTTTGATCTGATGCGGGTTATAACAAAGAACAGTATTGCGCCGGTGGGCATCGGGAGAATCCTGCTCTGCCCCCCTCATATATTGGGTCGGCTGACTCGCATGCTTTTCCACAAACACAGAAAAATGTAATTCAGCGCATAACGAGGCTGAGCATTAAAACGACACGAACCGAAACCAAAACTTTTAAAAGTGAGACTTTTCTTCCTTTCTTTTGTCCGTTCTTTCTTGAGGTCTATATTATTTTTCTATTTAATTACTTATGACTGCTTTGCAGCTTTCAGCATTGGATTAAATTATTTATTATATTATTTCGTTTGTTTTGTAGCAGAAATATTATTTATTAAATTGGCATGCATATAAAAACAATAGTACAAAATAAATATTTCTTACTACAATGCTTCATTTGTGTTTGATGCAAACCATCAATTTATTTTTCATTTTTCATAAATTAACAGTAGGACTTTATATAGCAGATAACTTGCATTAAAGCACATTCAAGGCATCATGATGATGAGAAATATTATTCATTATTAGTATTATTGTCATCATCATCATCATTAATATTTTATAATTATTCAACATTCATTTTGGAATTATTGCACAAATATGAAGTCATCACAGCATTAGTTAGATAGTTGTTTCTGGGTTTTGTTAGTCCCAATTGATGTTATTTTCAAATACAATAAATCCCTTAATATACAACTTGTCAAATATATCATTCATTTTTGGTGGATGCTCCTAATTTTTTTCTGGTGCTCCTAAATATTTCAGGTTGGGAGCACCGGTGCTACCAAGTAAGAAAGTTAATTTCGAGCCCTGCTAATGGTTAGAGAGTTGGACTTGGGTCTCGGTATTCATGAGCATCCCAATGCCCTGGGTGTGTGCTAACAAGTGTAAGATGTTTTGGATAAGAGCATATGCTAAATGCATACATGTGATGTAAATGTATAATTCATTCTGTATTATCAATGACCATTTTCCTCATGGGAACAAACAAAAACGGTTAAGCCAAAAATTACAGTTATTGCTATACTTCTTGAAGCACTTAGGGCCAACAACGTGATGAATACCAGGACACACACACACACACACACACTGCAAAGTCACCACAGCACAAAGTTGACAGACAGAGAAAAAGAAAGAGCATGAAAGGGTACAAAGGTACTGCATGTACTGTAGTCAAAAGTGTCAGCAGCCAAAAACTAGGGCAGGTGATCACCTTTTAAACCAATGCAAATATCAAGATTGAGATACTGAGACAAAAAAAATAGGTGGGCAAACATCTAATCTAAAACTCAAGAATGAGATTTAATTATGTGGTCAGAGTGTATGCGCTAATGTGAGTATGTGGAGGCAGTGAGTAATCCTGTGAAGTGAATGGGAAGTGACTCATTAAGAGTAGAAGTGTGAGGGCAGAATTCGGCCTCAGCACCCGCTAGCTCCCACCTGCTTTCAGGCCAGCAGCTCCACACAGACACACACAAACACACACACAAACACACACAAACCCACACACACACACACACACACACACACACACACACACACACACACACACAAACACACAAACACACAAACACACAAACACACAAACACACAAACACACACTTTACCCCAGTGACCCCTGCTTACATCCTCACTGCACTAAAACCACACAGTTTAAAGATTATTAGCAGGTTAGAATACCCCTATAATTCGAGTTAAAGAGACAGTACACTTAAAAATGAGAATTTACTTAATATTTACTCTTCCCCGAGAGGTTACAAACATATATGAGTATTTTCACTGTTGAACACAAAATAAGATATTTTGAAGAAAACTGAAAACCAGCCATTGACTTCATAAAAAAACAATTATGGTTTCCAGATTTCTTTAAATGATCTCATTTTGTGTTCAACGGAAGAAACAGACTCATAAAAGTTTGAAACAAGTAAGGCCCAAGTAAATAATGCAGAACTAGGGCTGCACAATATATTGTTTATATAGAAACTTTTCAGCATCGATACCGCAATGTGATAATTCGCAATAGTCACATCGTAGGATTCATTTTATTGAATTATTTTTTATCATTCAATCACTGTATTTAAGTACTGTTAGACTCTGAAAATGATAAACACTTTATTTTTGTTGAATCTTTTTTCTTGATTGTATGCAAACACTCACAAATCTGTAGACTGTTTATTAGATCTTCTGGAGATGCACTCCCACTGCAGAATCAGCCCAATTTGATCTAACATTATAAATTCTTTCCAGATAGAGATATTAAGTCATCTTGTGAAATTGTATTCATATAAAAAGCAAAATACAAAAAAAATATTGCAATCCTAGATTTTCTTTAATTATATTGAAGCCCTAGACAGAACTATCATTGGGTGAAATATCACTTTTGACACTAAAAATCCTAAATAAAACACAGAATTAATTGAATAAAACTGAATTTACCTTTTAACATGGAACAATGTACACATTTTGGATAAATAAATCAAAAGTAGTGGGGTACACAATCAAAACACAATAAGGATGGGTGTCTGAGAACTATAGATGACACAAAAGACTACTTATGAATATGAATCCTGATCTATAAATCTGCTACAAACATATTGAAGTGTGTTGTTGTCATTCTCTGCCGCTTTACTATTTAAGGACATGAAGATATAAACTTAACTGTATTTACTGAGCTAATATGAGTGCCACTTGACCAGCATTTTTTCATCATATCATGAACACATTAGGCATTGGAACGATAACCTGTTTAAAGGTATAACGTGGTTCTAAAATGTCAAGGTTTTAAAACCGTTAAAATTTTCTGTTATACCATTCCTAAGGTATTTGTATTTGTATTTTTTTTTTTTTTTGACAATTTTATTGAGTTTTTTAGGCCAAAATTAGAATAAGTCCCTCCACATTATAAGCTACTGGTCAGTCTATGATTCAGGAAATATCTGAAAAAAAATTCTCTCATAAACCAACATCCAACACGCTGTAGGGCTGAACAGAGCAGTGGCTTTACTTTATATCCAATGAAAAGAAAGATATCCAAAGATGCCTTTTTAAGTTGAAAAGAAATCTGTTTTTGAAAATAATGAAGACAGCAGAAGTCAATGATTTATGTGAATTAATAAGGTCGACATGTTACTGTTTCAAAACATTTTAAATATTAAACAAAAATATATCATGTTCAACAGGGTTTATAGCTAGACTTTTAAAAATAACTTTTTTTAGAGCAGTAATAACAATACCGTGATATCGCGAAATGGGATATTTTTACCCACAGATATCATACTATCAGAATCTTATACAGGCCCATGCCAAGAACACATAAATACTCACAGCAACTTCCCAAAAAGATAACAAAATTAAAGTTCAGTTTAATTTAAGTTTTTTTGTTCACTTTTTTTCCAAGTTCAAGTTTTCCTAATTTGGTAGTTTTGTGGAACTATTTAGAAATAGTGGTTAAATTAAATAGGCTTTATCCTTTCAATTAATTGGACATTTATTTTACTATTAAAAAGAAGTCAAGATGAGGGGCAAATGGGGTTAAAACAAACAGAATCTAGAAAAATGTCAAATAAAACATGGAATTTATTTTGTGGTGGGGGGTTTCAAAAGAAGTTTATACAGCCGTATATCCCTGTATGAATTTTTGTTTGAATATTTGTGAGATGTCACACACACACAAGATTGCATGAACTCGACTGCAAATGTGATATTGATTTCACAGTTCAACAATTTAGTCTTTTTTTTTGCAATTAAAAATGATTTCAATGACATAAAATACTTGCTTATTAGCCAATTATTCTAAAAGCAACTTACCAGATTATTTAAAATTAGTCTAATAATTTTTAACATCTATAATT